>NC_092373.1:119630583-119834061 GCF_030028105.1 Mobula birostris | reverse complement strand
CTGGGACCTCTGTCGTTAGTGACGTACTGCAGGAGTCTGTACTGGGACCTCTGTCGTTAGTGACGTACTGCAGGAGTCTGTACTGGGACCTCTGTCGTTAGTGGTGTACTGCAGGAGTCTGTACTGGGACCTCTGTCGTTAGTGACGTACTGCAGGAGTCTGTACTGGGACCTCTGTCGTTAGTGGTGTACTGCAGGAGTCTGTACTGGGACCTCTGTCGTTAGTGACGTACTGCAGGAGTCTGTACTGGGACCTCTGTCGTTAGTGACGTACTGCAGGAGTCTGTACTGGGACCTCTGTCATTTGTGACATACTGCAGGAGTCTGTACTGGGACCTCTGTCGTTAGTGACGTACTGCAGGAGCCTGTACTGGGACCTCTGTCGTTAGTGACGTACTGCAGGAGTCTGTACTGGGACCTCTGTCGTTAGTGGTGTACTGCAGGAGTCTGTACTGGGACCTCTGTCGTTAGTGACGTACTGCAGGAGTCTGTACTGGGACCTCTGTCGTTAGTGGTGTACTGCAGGAGTCTGTACTGTGACCTCTGTCGTTAGTGACGTACTGCAGGAGTCTGTACTGGGACCTCTGTCGTTAGTGGTGTACTGCAGGAGTCTGTACTGGGACCTCTGTCGTTAGTGACGTACTGCAGGAGTCTGTACTGGGACCTCTGTCGTTAGTGACGTACTGCAGGAGTCTGTACTGGGACCTCTGTCATTTGTGACATACTGCAGGAGTCTGTACTGGGACCTCTGTCGTTAGTGACGTACTGCAGGAGCCTGTACTGGGACCTCTGTCGTTAGTGACGTACTGCAGGAGTCTGTACTGGGACCTCTGTCGTTAGTGGTGTACTGCAGGAGTCTGTACTGGGACCTCTGTCGTTAGTGACGTACTGCAGGAGTCTGTACTGGGACCTCTGTCGTTAGTGGTGTACTGCAGGAGTCTGTACTGTGACCTCTGTCGTTAGTGACGTACTGCAGGAGTCTGTACTGGGACCTCTGTCGTTAGTGGTGTACTGCAGGAGTCTGTACTGGGACCTCTGTCGTTAGTGACGTACTGCAGGAGTCTGTACTGGGACCTCTGTCGTTAGTGGTGTACTGCAGGAGTCTGTACTGGGACCTCTGTCGTTAGTGGTGTACTGCAGGAGTCTGTACTGGGACCTCTGTCGTTAGTGGTGTACTGCAGGAGTCTGTACTGGGACCTCTGTCGTTAGTGACGTACTGCAGGAGTCTGTACTGGGACCTCTGTCGTTAGTGGTGTACTGCAGGAGTCTGTACTGGGACCTCTGTCGTTAGTGACGTACTGCAGGAGTCTGTACTGGGACCTCTGTCGTTAGTGGTGTACTGCAGCAGTCTGTACTGGGACCTCTGTCGTTAGTGACGTACTGCAGGAGTCTGTACTGGGACCTCTGTCGTTAGTGACGTACTGCAGGAGTCTGTACTGGGACCTCTGTCGTTAGTGACGTACTGCAGGAGTCTGTACTGGGACCTCTGTCGTTAGTGGTGTACTGCAGGAGTCTGTACTGGGACCTCTGTCGTTAGTGGTGTACTGCAGGAGTCTGTACTGGGACCTCTGTCGTTTGTGATGTACTGCAGGAGTCTGTACTGGGACCTCTGTCGTTAGTGACGTACTGCAGGAGTCTGTACTGGGACCTCTGTCGTTAGTGGTGTACTGCAGGAGTCTGTACTGGGACCTCTGTCATTTGTGACGTACTGCAGGAGTCTGTACTGGGACCTCTGTCGTTAGTGGTGTACTGCAGGAGTCTGTACTGGGACCTCTGTCGTTAGTGGTGTACTGCAGGAGTCTGTACTGGGACCTCTGTCGTTAGTGACGTACTGCAGGAGTCTGTACTGGGACCTCTGTCGTTAGTGGTGTACTTGAGGAGTCTGTACTGGGACCTCTGTCGTTAGTGGTGTACTGCAGGAGTCTGTACTGGGACCTCTGTCGTTAATGACGTACTGCAGGAGTCTGTACTGGGACCTCTGTCGTTTGTGATGTACTGCAGGAGTCTGTACTGGGACCTCTGTCGTTAGTGGTGTACTGCAGGAGTCTGTACTGGGACCTCTGTCGTTAGTGGTGTACTGCAGGAGTCTGTACTGGGACCTCTGTCGTTTGTGATGTACTGCAGGAGTCTGTACTGGGACCTCTGTCGTTAGTGACGTACTGCAGGAGTCTGTACTGGGACCTCTGTCGTTAGTGGTGTACTGCAGGAGTCTGTACTGGAAGCTCTGTCGTTAGTGGTGTACTGCAGGAGTCTGTACTGGGACCTCTGTCGTTAGTGACGTACTGCAGGAGTCTGTACTGGGACCTCTGTCGTTAGTGACGTACTGCAGGAGTCTGTACTGGGACCTCTGTCGTTAGTGACGTACTGCAGGAGTCTGTACTGGGACCTCTGTCGTTAGTGGTGTACTGCAGGAGTCTGTACTGGGACCTCTGTCGTTAGTGGTGTACTGCAGGATTCTGTACTGGGACCTCTGTCGTTAGTGACGTACTGCAGGAATCTGTACTGGGACCTCTGTCGTTAGTGGTGTACTGCAGGAGTCTGTACTGGGACCTCTGTCGTTAGTGGTGTACTGCAGGAGTCTGTACTGGGACCTCTGTCGTTTGTGACGTACTGCAGGAGTCTGTACTGGGACCTCTGTCGTTAGTGATGTACTGCAGGAGTCTGTACTGGGACCTGTGTCGTTAGTGATGTACTGCAGGAGTCTGTACTGGGACCTCTGTCGTTTGTGACGTACTGCAGGAGTCTGTACTGGGACCTCTGTCGTTTGTGACGTACTGCAGGAGTCTGTACTGGGACCTCTGTCGTTAGTGGTGTACTGCAGGAGTCTGTACTGGGACCTCTGTCGTTAGTGGTGTACTGCAGGAGTCTGTACTGGGACCTCTGTCGTTAGTGACGTACTGCAGGAGTCTGTACTGGGACCTCTGTCGTTAGTGGTGTACTGCAGGAGTCTGTACTGGGACCTCTGTCGTTTGTGACGTACTGCAGGAGTCTGTACTGGGACCTCTGTCGTTAGTGACGTACTGCAGGAGTCTGTACTGGAAGCTCTGTCGTTTTGACGTACTGCAGGAGTCTGTACTGGGACCTCTGTCGTTTGTGACGTACTGCAGGAGTCTGTACTGGGACCTCTGTCGTTTGTGATGTACTGCAGGAGTCTGTACTGGGACCTCTGTCGTTAGTGGTGTACTGCAGGAGTCTGTACTGGGACCTCTGTCGTTAGTGGTGTACTGCAGGAGTCTGTACTGGGACCTCTGTCGTTAGTGACGTACTGCAGGAGTCTGTACTGGGACCTCTGTCGTTTGTGACGTACTGCAGGAGTCTGTACTGGGACCTCTGTCGTTAGTGACGTACTGCAGGAGTCTGTACTGGGACCTCTGTCGTTAGTGACGTACTGCAGGAGTCTGTACTGGACCTCTGTCGTTAGTGATGTACTGCAGGAGTCAGTACTGGGACCTCTGTCGTTAGTGACGTACTGCAGGAGTCTGTACTGGGACCTCTGTCGTTAGTGGTGTACTGCAGGAGTCTGTACTGGGACCTCTGTCGTTAGTGACGTACTGCAGGAGTCTGTACTGGGACCTCTGTCGTTAGTGACGTACTGCAGGAGTCTGTACTGGGACCTCTGTCGTTAGTGACGTACTGCAGGAGTCTGTACTGGGACCTCTGTCGTTAGTGACGTACTGCAGGAGTCTGTACTGGGACCTCTGTCGTTAGTGACGTACTGCAGGAGTCTGTACTGGGACCTCTGTCGTTAGTGACGTACTGCAGGAGTCTGTACTGGGACCTCTGTCGTTAGTGGTGTACTGCAGGAGTCTGTACTGGGACCTCTGTCGTTAGTGACGTACTGCAGGAGTCTGTACTGGAAGCTCTGTCGTTAGTGACGTACTGCAGGAGTCTGTACTGGGACCTCTGTCGTTAGTGACGTACTGCAGGAGTCTGTACTGGGACCTCTGTCGTTAGTGACGTACTGCAGGAGTCTGTACTGGGACCTCTGTCGTTAGTGACGTACTGCAGGAGTCTGTACTGGGACCTCTGTCGTTAGTGGTGTACTGCAGGAGTCTGTACTGGGACCTCTGTCGTTAGTGATGTACTGCAGGAGTCTGTACTGTGACCTCTGCCGTTAGTGACGTACTGCAGGAGTCTGTACTGGGACCTCTGTCGTTTGTGACGTACTGCAGGAGTCTGTACTGGGACCTCTGTCGTTTGTGACGTACTGCAGGAGTCTGTACTGGGACCTCTGTCGTTAGTGGTGTACTGCAGGAGTCTGTACTGGGACCTGTGTCGTTTGTGACGTACTGCAGGAGTCTGTACTGGGACCTCTGTCGTTAGTGGTGTACTGCAGGAGTCAGTACTGGGACCTCTGTCGTTAGTGGTGTACTGCAGGAGTCTGTACTGGGACCTCTGTCGTTAGTGACGTACTGCAGGACTCTGTACTGGGACCTCTGTCGTTAGTGGTGTACTGCAGGAGTCAGTACTGGGACCTCTGTCGTTAGTGACGTACTGCAGGAGTCTGTACTGGGACCTCTGTCGTTAGTGACGTACTGCAGGAGTCTGTACTGGGACCTCTGTCGTTAGTGACGTACTGCAGGAGTCTGTACTGGGACCTCTGTCGTTAGTGGTGTACTGCAGGAGTCTGTACTGGGACCTCTGTCGTTAGTGACGTACTGCAGGAGTCTGTACTGGGACCTCTGTCGTTTGTGACGTACTGCAGGAGTCTGTACTGGGACCTCTGTCGTTAGTGGTGTACTGCAGGAGTCTGTACTGGGACCTCTGTCGTTAGTGACGTACTGCAGGAGTCTGTACTGGGACCTCTGTCGTTAGTGACGTACTGCAGGAGTCTGTACTGGGACCTCTGTCGTTAGTGACGTACTGCAGGAGTCTGTACTGGGACCTCTGTCGTTAGTGGTGTACTGCAGGAGTCTGTACTGGGACCTCTGTCGTTAGTGGTGTACTGCAGGAGTCTGTACTGGGACCTCTGTCGTTAGTGACGTACTGCAGGAGTCTGTACTGGGACCTCTGTCGTTAGTGACGTACTGCAGGAGTCTGTACTGGGACCTCTGTCGTTAGTGGTGTACTGCAGGAGTCAGTAGTGGGACCTCTGTCGTTAGTGGTGTACTGCAGGAGTCTGTACTGGGACCTCTGTCGTTAGTGGTGTACTGCAGGAGTCTGTACTGGGACCTCTGTCGTTAGTGACGTACTGCAGGAGTCTGTACTGGGACCTCTGTCATTTGTGACATACTGCAGGAGTCTGTACTGGGACCTCTGTCGTTAGTGACGTACTGCAGGAGCCTGTACTGGGACCTCTGTCGTTAGTGACGTACTGCAGGAGTCTGTACTGGGACCTCTGTCGTTAGTGGTGTACTGCAGGAGTCTGTACTGGGACCTCTGTCGTTAGTGGTGTACTGCAGGAGTCTGTACTGGGACCTCTGTCGTTAGTGGTGTACTGCAGGAGTCTGTACTGGGACCTCTGTCGTTAGTGACGTACTGCAGGTGTCTGTACTGGGACCTCTGTCGTTAGTGACGTACTGCAGGAGTCTGTACTGGGACCTCTGTCGTTAGTGACGTACTGCAGGAGTCTGTACTGGGACCTCTGTCGTTAGTGGTGTACTGCAGGAGTCTGTACTGGGACCTCTGTCGTTAGTGACGTACTGCAGGAGTCTGTACTGGGACCTCTGTCGTTAGTGACGTACTGCAGGAGTCTGTACTGGGACCTCTGTCGTTAGTGGTGTACTGCAGGAGTCTGTACTGGGACCTCTGTCGTTAGTGACGTACTGCAGGAGTCTGTACTGGGACCTCTGTCGTTAGTGGTGTACTGCAGGAGTCTGTACTGGGACCTCTGTCGTTAGTGACGTACTGCAGGAGTCTGTACTGGGACCTCTGTCGTTAGTGACGTACTGCAGGAGTCTGTACTGGGACCTCTGTCATTTGTGACATACTGCAGGAGTCTGTACTGGGACCTCTGTCGTTAGTGACGTACTGCAGGAGCCTGTACTGGGACCTCTGTCGTTAGTGACGTACTGCAGGAGTCTGTACTGGAACCTCTGTCGTTAGTGGTGTGCTGCAGGAGTCTGTACTGGGACCTCTGTCGTTAGTGGTGTACTGCAGGAGTCTGTACTGGGACCTCTATCGTTAGTGGTGTACTGCAGGAGTCTGTACTGGGACCTCTGTCGTTAGTGACGTACTGCAGGAGTCTGTACTGGGACCTCTGTCGTTAGTGACGTACTGCAGGAGTCTGTACTGGGACCTCTGTCGTTAGTGACGTACTGCAGGAGTCTGTACTGGGACCTCTGTCGTTAGTGGTGTACTGCAGGAGTCTGTACTGGGACCTCTGTCGTTAGTGACGTACTGCAGGAGTCTGTACTGGGACCTCTGTCGTTTGTGACGTACTGCAGGAGTCTGTACTGGAACCTCTGTCGTTAGTGGTGTACTGCAGGAGTCTGTACTGGGACCTCTGTCGTTAGTGGTGTACTGCAGGAGTCTGTACTGGGACCTCTGTCGTTAGTGACGTACTGCAGGAGTCTGTACTGGGACCTCTGTCGTTAGTGACGTACTGCAGGAGTCTGTACTGGGACCTCTGTCGTTAGTGACGTACTGCAGGAGTCTGTACTGGGACCTCTGTCGTTAGTGACGTACTGCAGGAGTCTGTACTGGGACCTCTGTCGTTAGTGACGTACTGCAGGAGTCTGTACTGGGACCTCTGTCGTTAGTGACGTACTGCAGGAGTCTGTACTGGGACCTCTGTCGTTAGTGGTGTACTGCAGGAGTCAGTAGTGGGACCTCTGTCGTTAGTGGTGTACTGCAGGAGTCTGTACTGGGACCTCTGTCGTTAGTGGTGTACTGCAGGAGTCTGTACTGGGACCTCTGTCGTTAGTGACGTACTGCAGGAGTCTGTACTGGGACCTCTGTCATTTGTGACATACTGCAGGAGTCTGTACTGGGACCTCTGTCGTTAGTGACGTACTGCAGGAGCCTGTACTGGGACCTCTGTCGTTAGTGACGTACTGCAGGAGTCTGTACTGGGACCTCTGTCGTTAGTGGTGTACTGCAGGAGTCTGTACTGGGACCTCTGTCGTTAGTGGTGTACTGCAGGAGTCTGTACTGGGACCTCTGTCGTTAGTGGTGTACTGCAGGAGTCTGTACTGGGACCTCTGTCGTTAGTGACGTACTGCAGGAGTCTGTACTGGGACCTCTGTCGTTAGTGACGTACTGCAGGAGTCTGTACTGGGACCTCTGTCGTTAGTGACGTACTGCAGGAGTCTGTACTGGGACCTCTGTCGTTAGTGGTGTACTGCAGGAGTCTGTACTGGGACCTCTGTCGTTAGTGACGTACTGCAGGAGTCTGTACTGGGACCTCTGTCGTTAGTGACGTACTGCAGGAGTCTGTACTGGGACCTCTGTCGTTAGTGGTGTACTGCAGGAGTCTGTACTGGGACCTCTGTCGTTAGTGACGTACTGCAGGAGTCTGTACTGGGACCTCTGTCGTTAGTGGTGTACTGCAGGAGTCTGTACTGGGACCTCTGTCGTTAGTGACGTACTGCAGGAGTCTGTACTGGGACCTCTGTCGTTAGTGACGTACTGCAGGAGTCTGTACTGGGACCTCTGTCATTTGTGACATACTGCAGGAGTCTGTACTGGGACCTCTGTCGTTAGTGACGTACTGCAGGAGCCTGTACTGGGACCTCTGTCGTTAGTGACGTACTGCAGGAGTCTGTACTGGGACCTCTGTCGTTAGTGGTGTACTGCAGGAGTCTGTACTGGGACCTCTGTCGTTAGTGACGTACTGCAGGAGTCTGTACTGGGACCTCTGTCGTTAGTGGTGTACTGCAGGAGTCTGTACTGTGACCTCTGTCGTTAGTGACGTACTGCAGGAGTCTGTACTGGGACCTCTGTCGTTAGTGGTGTACTGCAGGAGTCTGTACTGGGACCTCTGTCGTTAGTGACGTACTGCAGGAGTCTGTACTGGGACCTCTGTCGTTAGTGACGTACTGCAGGAGTCTGTACTGGGACCTCTGTCATTTGTGACATACTGCAGGAGTCTGTACTGGGACCTCTGTCGTTAGTGACGTACTGCAGGAGCCTGTACTGGGACCTCTGTCGTTAGTGACGTACTGCAGGAGTCTGTACTGGGACCTCTGTCGTTAGTGGTGTACTGCAGGAGTCTGTACTGGGACCTCTGTCGTTAGTGACGTACTGCAGGAGTCTGTACTGGGACCTCTGTCGTTAGTGGTGTACTGCAGGAGTCTGTACTGTGACCTCTGTCGTTAGTGACGTACTGCAGGAGTCTGTACTGGGACCTCTGTCGTTAGTGGTGTACTGCAGGAGTCTGTACTGGGACCTCTGTCGTTAGTGACGTACTGCAGGAGTCTGTACTGGGACCTCTGTCGTTAGTGGTGTACTGCAGGAGTCTGTACTGGGACCTCTGTCGTTAGTGGTGTACTGCAGGAGTCTGTACTGGGACCTCTGTCGTTAGTGGTGTACTGCAGGAGTCTGTACTGGGACCTCTGTCGTTAGTGACGTACTGCAGGAGTCTGTACTGGGACCTCTGTCGTTAGTGGTGTACTGCAGGAGTCTGTACTGGGACCTCTGTCGTTAGTGACGTACTGCAGGAGTCTGTACTGGGACCTCTGTCGTTAGTGGTGTACTGCAGCAGTCTGTACTGGGACCTCTGTCGTTAGTGACGTACTGCAGGAGTCTGTACTGGGACCTCTGTCGTTAGTGACGTACTGCAGGAGTCTGTACTGGGACCTCTGTCGTTAGTGACGTACTGCAGGAGTCTGTACTGGGACCTCTGTCGTTAGTGGTGTACTGCAGGAGTCTGTACTGGGACCTCTGTCGTTAGTGGTGTACTGCAGGAGTCTGTACTGGGACCTCTGTCGTTTGTGATGTACTGCAGGAGTCTGTACTGGGACCTCTGTCGTTAGTGACGTACTGCAGGAGTCTGTACTGGGACCTCTGTCGTTAGTGGTGTACTGCAGGAGTCTGTACTGGGACCTCTGTCATTTGTGACGTACTGCAGGAGTCTGTACTGGGACCTCTGTCGTTAGTGGTGTACTGCAGGAGTCTGTACTGGGACCTCTGTCGTTAGTGGTGTACTGCAGGAGTCTGTACTGGGACCTCTGTCGTTAGTGACGTACTGCAGGAGTCTGTACTGGGACCTCTGTCGTTAGTGGTGTACTGCAGGAGTCTGTACTGGGACCTCTGTCGTTAGTGACGTACTGCAGGAGTCTGTACTGGGACCTCTGTCGTTCGTGACGTACTGCAGGAGTCTGTACTGGGACCTCTGTCGTTAGTGACGTACTGCAGGAGTCTGTACTGGGACCTCTGTCGTTAGTGACGTACTGCAGGAGTCTGTACTGGGACCTCTGTCGTTAGTGGTGTACTGCAGGAGTCTGTACTGGGACCTCTGTCGTTAGTGACGTACTGCAGGAGTCTGTACTGGGACCTCTGTCGTTAGTGACATACTGCAGGAGTCTGTACTGGGACCTCTGTCGTTTGTGACGTACTGCAGGAGTCTGTACTGGGACCTGTGTCGTTAGTGATGTACTGCAGGAGTCTGTACTGGGACCTCTGTCGTTTGTGACGTACTGCAGGAGTCTGTACTGGGACCTCTGTCGTTTGTGACGTACTGCAGGAGTCTGTACTGGGACCTCTGTCGTTAGTGGTGTACTGCAGGAGTCTGTACTGGGACCTCTGTCGTTAGTGGTGTACTGCAGGAGTCTGTACTGGGACCTCTGTCGTTAGTGACGTACTGCAGGAGTCTGTACTGGGACCTCTGTCGTTAGTGGTGTACTGCAGGAGTCTGTACTGGGACCTCTGTCGTTTGTGACGTACTGCAGGAGTCTGTACTGGGACCTCTGTCGTTAGTGACGTACTGCAGGAGTCTGTACTGGAAGCTCTGTCGTTTTTGACGTACTGCAGGAGTCTGTACTGGGACCTCTGTCGTTTGTGACGTACTGCAGGAGTCTGTACTGGGACCTCTGTCGTTTGTGATGTACTGCAGGAGTCTGTACTGGGACCTCTGTCGTTAGTGGTGTACTGCAGGAGTCTGTACTGGGACCTCTGTCGTTAGTGGTGTACTGCAGGAGTCTGTACTGGGACCTCTGTCGTTAGTGACGTACTGCAGGAGTCTGTACTGGGACCTCTGTCGTTTGTGACGTACTGCAGGAGTCTGTACTGGGACCTCTGTCGTTAGTGACGTACTGCAGGAGTCTGTACTGGGACCTCTGTCGTTAGTGACGTACTGCAGGAGTCTGTACTGGACCTCTGTCGTTAGTGATGTACTGCAGGAGTCAGTACTGGGACCTCTGTCGTTAGTGACGTACTGCAGAGTCTGTACTGGGACCTCTGTCGTTAGTGTGTACTGCAGGAGTCTGTACTGGGACCTCTGTCGTTAGTGACGTACTGCAGGAGTCTGTACTGGGACCTCTGTCGTTAGTGACGTACTGCAGGAGTCTGTACTGGACCTCTGTCGTTAGTGACGTACTGCAGGAGTCTGTACTGGGACCTCTGTCGTTAGTGACGTACTGCAGGAGTCTGTACTGGGACCTCTGTCGTTAGTGACGTACTGCAGGAGTCTGTACTGGGACCTCTGTCGTTAGTGACGTACTGCAGGAGTCTGTACTGGGACCTCTGTCGTTAGTGGTGTACTGCAGGAGTCTGTACTGGGACCTCTGTCGTTAGTGACGTACTGCAGGAGTCTGTACTGGAAGCTCTGTCGTTAGTGACGTACTGCAGGAGTCTGTACTGGGACCTCTGTCGTTAGTGACGTACTGCAGGAGTCTGTACTGGGACCTCTGTCGTTAGTGACGTACTGCAGGAGTCTGTACTGGGACCTCTGTCGTTAGTGACGTACTGCAGGAGTCTGTACTGGGACCTCTGTCGTTAGTGGTGTACTGCAGGAGTCTGTACTGGGACCTCTGTCGTTAGTGATGTACTGCAGGAGTCTGTACTGTGACCTCTGCCGTTAGTGACGTACTGCAGGAGTCTGTACTGGGACCTCTGTCGTTTGTGACGTACTGCAGGAGTCTGTACTGGGACCTCTGTCGTTTGTGACATACTGCAGGAGTCTGTACTGGGACCTCTGTCGTTAGTGGTGTACTGCAGGAATCTGTACTGGGACCTGTGTCGTTTTTGTGACGTACTGCAGGAGTCTGTACTGGGACCTCTGTCGTTAGTGGTGTACTGCAGGAGTCAGTACTGGGACCTCTGTCGTTAGTGGTGTACTGCAGGAGTCTGTACTGGGACCTCTGTCGTTAGTGACGTACTGCAGGAGTCTGTACTGGGACCTCTGTCGTTAGTGGTGTACTGCAGGAGTCAGTACTGGGACCTCTGTCGTTAGTGACGTACTGCAGGAGTCTGTACTGGGACCTCTGTCGTTAGTGACGTACTGCAGGAGTCTGTACTGGGACCTCTGTCGTTAGTGACGTACTGCAGGAGTCTGTACTGGGACCTCTGTCGTTAGTGGTGTACTGCAGGAGTCTGTACTGGGACCTCTGTCGTTAGTGACGTACTGCAGGAGTCTGTACTGGGACCTCTGTCGTTTGTGACGTACTGCAGGAGTCTGTACTGGGACCTCTGTCGTTAGTGGTGTACTGCAGGAGTCTGTACTGGGACCTCTGTCGTTAGTGACGTACTGCAGGAGTCTGTACTGGGACCTCTGTCGTTAGTGACGTACTGCAGGAGTCTGTACTGGGACCTCTGTCGTTAGTGACATACTGCAGGAGTCTGTACTGGGACCTCTGTCGTTAGTGGTGTACTGCAGGAGTCTGTACTGGGACCTCTGTCGTTAGTGGTGTACTGCAGGAGTCTGTACTGGGACCTCTGTCGTTAGTGACGTACTGCAGGAGTCTGTACTGGGACCTCTGTCGTTAGTGACGTACTGCAGGAGTCTGTACTGGGACCTCTGTCGTTAGTGGTGTACTGCAGGAGTCAGTAGTGGGACCTCTGTCGTTAGTGGTGTACTGCAGGAGTCTGTACTGGGACCTCTGTCGTTAGTGGTGTACTGCAGGAGTCTGTACTGGGACCTCTGTCGTTAGTGACGTACTGCAGGAGTCTGTACTGGGACCTCTGTCATTTGTGACATACTGCAGGAGTCTGTACTGGGACCTCTGTCGTTAGTGACGTACTGCAGGAGCCTGTACTGGGACCTCTGTCGTTAGTGACGTACTGCAGGAGTCTGTACTGGGACCTCTGTCGTTAGTGGTGTACTGCAGGAGTCTGTACTGGGACCTCTGTCGTTAGTGGTGTACTGCAGGAGTCTGTACTGGGACCTCTGTCGTTAGTGGTGTACTGCAGGAGTCTGTACTGGGACCTCTGTCGTTAGTGACGTACTGCAGGAGTCTGTACTGGGACCTCTGTCGTTAGTGACGTACTGCAGGAGTCTGTACTGGGACCTCTGTCGTTAGTGACGTACTGCAGGAGTCTGTACTGGGACCTCTGTCGTTAGTGGTGTACTGCAGGAGTCTGTACTGGGACCTCTGTCGTTAGTGACGTACTGCAGGAGTCTGTACTGGGACCTCTGTCGTTAGTGACGTACTGCAGGAGTCTGTACTGGGACCTCTGTCGTTAGTGGTGTACTGCAGGAGTCTGTACTGGGACCTCTGTCGTTAGTGACGTACTGCAGGAGTCTGTACTGGGACCTCTGTCGTTAGTGGTGTACTGCAGGAGTCTGTACTGGGACCTCTGTCGTTAGTGACGTACTGCAGGAGTCTGTACTGGGACCTCTGTCGTTAGTGACGTACTGCAGGAGTCTGTACTGGGACCTCTGTCGTTTGTGACATACTGCAGGAGTCTGTACTGGGACGTCTGTCGTTAGTGACGTACTGCAGGAGCCTGTACTGGGACCTCTGTCGTTAGTGACGTACTGCAGGAGTCTGTACTGGGACCTCTGTCGTTAGTGGTGTACTGCAGGAGTCTGTACTGGGACCTCTGTCGTTAGTGGTGTACTGCAGGGGTCTGTACTGGGACCTCTGTCGTTAGTGGTGTACTGCAGGAGTCTGTACTGGGACCTCTGTCGTTAGTGACGTACTGCAGGAGTCTGTACTGGGACCTCTGTCGTTAGTGACGTACTGCAGGAGTCTGTACTGGGACCTCTGTCGTTAGTGACGTACTGCAGGAGTCTGTACTGGGACCTCTGTCGTTAGTGGTGTACTGCAGGAGTCTGTACTGGGACCTCTGTCGTTAGTGACGTACTGCAGGAGTCTGTACTGGGACCTCTGTCGTTAGTGACGTACTGCAGGAGTCTGTACTGGGACCTCTGTCGTTAGTGGTGCACTGCAGGAGTCTGTACTGGGACCTCTGTCGTTAGTGACGTGCTGCAGGAGTCTGTACTGGGACCTCTGTCGTTAGTGGTGTACTGCAGGAGTCTGTACTGGGACCTCTGTCGTTAGTGACGTACTGCAGGAGTCTGTACTGGGACCTCTGTCGTTAGTGACGTACTGCAGGAGTCTGTACTGGGACCTCTGTCGTTTGTGACGTACTGCAGGAGTCTGTACTGGGACCTCTGTCGTTAGTGGTGTACTGCAGGAGTCTGTACTGGGACCTCTGTCGTTAGTGGTGTACTGCAGGAGTCTGTACTGGGACCTCTGTCGTTAGTGACGTACTGCAGGAGTCTGTACTGGGACCTCTGTCGTTAGTGGTGTACTGCAGTAGTCTGTACTGGGACCTCTGTCGTTAGTGGTGTACTGCAGGAGTCTGTACTGGGACCTCTGTCGTTAGTGGTGTACTGCAGGAGTCTGTACTGGGACCTCTGTCGTTAGTGACGTACTGCAGGAGTCTGTACTGGGACCTCTGTCGTTAGTGACGTACTGCAGGAGTCTGTACTGGGACCTCTGTCGTTAGTGACGTACTGCAGGAGTCTGTACTGGGACCTCTGTCGTTTGTGACGTACTGCAGGAGTCTGTACTGGGACCTCTGTCGTTAGTGGTGTACTGCAGGAGTCTGTACTGGGACCTCTGTCGTTAGTGACGTACTGCAGGAGTCTGTACTGGGACCTCTGTCGTTAGTGGTGTACTGCAGGAGTCTGTACTGGGACCTCTGTCGTTAGTGGTGTACTGCAGGAGTCTGTACTGGGACCTCTGTCGTTAGTGGTGTACTGCAGGAGTCTGTACTGGGACCTCTGTCGTTAGTGACGTACTGCAGGAGTCTGTACTGGGACCTCTGTCGTTTGTGATGTACTGCAGGAGTCTGTACTGGGACCTCTGTCGTTAGTGGTGTACTGCAGGAGTCTGTACTGGGACCTCTGTCGTTAGTGACGTACTGCAGGAGTCTGTACTGGAACCTCTGTCGTTAGTGACGTACTGCAGGAGTCTGTACTGGGACCTCTGTCGTTAGTGGTGTACTGCAGGAGTCTGTACTGGGACCTCTGTCGTTAGTGGTGTACTGCAGGAGTCTGTACTGGGACCTCTGTCGTTAGTGGTGTACTGCAGGAGTCTGTACTGGGACCTCTGTCGTTAGTGGTGTACTGCAGGAGTCTGTACTGGGACCTCTGTCGTTTGTGACGTACTGCAGGAGTCTGTACTGGGACCTCTGTCGTTAGTGACGTACTGCAGGAGTCTGTACTGGGACCTCTGTCATTTGTGATGTACTACAGGAATTTATACTGGGACCTCTGTCGTTTGTGACGTACATGACTGACCAGGATGAAAATAGAGATAGATAGGTTAGTAAGATTTCAGATGATACGAAGATTGGTGGTGTAGAAGACTGGCAAAGAATACAACGGTATATAGATCAGTTGCAGATATGAGTGGAGAAATGGGCAGATGGAGTTTAACCTGGCCAGATGTGAAGTGTTGCACCTTGGTAAGTCAAATGCAAAGAGACAGTATAATATTAAGGGCAGGATCTTTGACAGTTTGGATGAGCAGAAGGATCTTGTGGTGCAAGCTCATAGTTCTCTGAAAGTGGCTGCACAAGTTGATAGGGTGGTTAAGAAGGCCTATGGCATACTTGTCTTTATTAGTCAAATCATTGAGTTCAAAAGTCAGGATGCTATGTTGCAGCTTCATAAAACTGTAGTTAGGTTTCATATGGAGTATTGCAAACAGTTCTGGTCGCTCCATTATAGGAAGGATGACGAGGCCTTGGAGAAGGTACAGAAGAGGTTCAGCGGGGTGTTTCCTGGATCAGAGGGCATGTGCTATAATGAGAAGTTGGACAAGCTTGGAGCACCAGAGGCTAAGGGCAGAGATGATTGAGGTTTATAAGATTATAAGAGGCATGGGTAGTGTAGACAGGCAATATTGTTTTCCCAGAGTTGAAATGTCTAATACCAGAAGACATGCACTAAAGGTGAGGGGGGTAATTTCAAAGGAGATGTGAGGGGCAAAATTGTTTAGACAGAGAGTGGTGGATGCCTGAAATGCACTGCCTGGGGTGGGGGCATAAACATTAGAGGCTTTTAAGAGATTTTTAGATAGGCACACAAATGTGAGGCAACGTGGAAAGGTATGGGCATTGTGCTGGCAGAAAACATTAGTTTAGTTAGACATTTGATTGCTAATTTAATCGGTTTGGCACAGCATTGTGGGTCAAAAGGCCAGTTCCTGTGATGTATTACTCTGTGTTCTGTATTCTATTGTGAAGAAACAGGAAGCCAGGGACACCTCTCTGCTGGTGATGAGAACATCTTGGCATGGGAAGCAACACACTCACACAGTAACTAATGCAGATGTTATTAGTTGTAATGCAAGCTCAGATGAAGATCACTGAATGCACGAAGTGGTTTTGTGCTATTGAACTGTGTGTCTGATTTTCATAACACTTTTGTACACTGTGGTAGGGTGATGTCAGTGAATTGTTGTTCCCATGGAGTAACAAGATGCCACTCATGAGCAGATTGCTCCTTTCACTGGAAACCGGTCATACACAGCCCACCTTCCTCCAAGAGCCAAGATAATACTGCTTGCTGTTCTGCCAAGATGCAGCATGTCAACAGATTGCTCCCCTGCATGAATGGAGAAAGCCACTGGAGAGCAGATCACGTCCGCAGAAGAATTAGAAAATGCATACTGAATGTGAGATCTTCTCTCATGTGCAGGAGGACACGTATGCACCCTTTACTTTTGTTGTGAGCAGAGCCCCTGTCTCCTTTTTGCTGAGAGTTGTGTTGGGGACGGGTAGTGAAGGCAGCTGGGGCCAGGTTGCCTCTTTCTGGGTTTCTTCAGCGCAGCACAAATCTGGAGATCGAACCAGAGTTGAAATGATCTGATCACCATCCAGGCCTTGTATCGTAGTCTACCAAATCCCATGACACGAGCTACCACAGGCAGCACATTCCCAGGACCTCACAGCCAGCAATCCCAGAACAGTCCCTCGCTTGGCGGGGCGGTCCATGAGAAAAAGAGGTTCTCGTGGGTCATCAAAGCCACCTGTTCATATTCCAAGTTGATGGAAAGCAGCCACACAGGGAGCACTGAGGCATAATGCTAGGAACCATAAATCCAGACACATGGCTGTGAAATATGAGATGAACTGTGTTTATCATAAAGGTGGATTGGTTGTTTATTTTCATCTTTAAATTCAAAGTCCAAAGTAAATTTATTATCAAAGTACATATTATGTCACCATATACAATCCCAAGGTTCACATGCATTGTTACAAGTTTCTATTATAACATAACCCAGAGATGAAAAGTTTTTTTTGTGATTGCTGGGCATAATTGACCTCGTGGCTTATTCCAGTGAATTTGTATTGCCTTCTGTTCCTTACTTGTGAAGCTTGTTAACTAGATACAGCTTGGATATATCAATTTCACTGTCTAGTTTGTTAATTGGATAATGTGATACCATGGGGCATACCTTGAGTGATGCCTTCCTACTGACAATTACAGATGGGTGAAGGTTTTTCTCCTCATTGTGAAAGCTGTGTTCCATAGTGTGCTGATCATCCAGTGGTTACATCTGAGCTTTGAGGCCAGCTCATTTCCCTCCTCCTGATGCTTCATCCCTTCCTGTCTGTCCTCACTCAAGTTATCATAACCCCTCAGAGGCAGTGATTCTTGACAAAGTCAGTAAAATATGAGGGAGGTTGTCTGCAGAGATTAAAAATCCTCTGCAACGTGCCTTTCTGCTGGGGCCCCCACCTCAAGAGAGTATTAAATGGACACGCTCATGGTGAGAGAGCAGGAGTGTTTAGTGATGGGTTGTGCAATGAAGAAGCACTGCACACTGATTAATTAGTTTTGCTGACAGCTTTGGAATGTGTTACAACAAATTAGAAGCAGCAGTTGTGGCCGTTTGCATCCACTTTGCATTATCTCACCCCCATAAAATGATCTATTTGTATTAAAAGATGTAGAATACCCTGAAATGGAATTTCACTATGTTGTTCCTCCTAATGATTGGCATGGAACTTTAGTGTCAGATTGCATTGCCACTGTATGTGCATTACTCTCAGCTGCTGTGCTTCTCTCTTTCCAATGCCACATTTACATTGACAGGCAGTACAACATGCATCAGGACAGATGAAAGGTCTCAGCCCAAAACATCTTCTGTATATTTCTCTCCAAAAATGCTGCCTGGCATGCTGATTTCCTCCAACATTTTGTGTGTGTGTGGGTGGTGGTGGGGGGGGGGGGGGAGGAGCTAGAGATCTGCAGCTGCCGCTTAGAATGATTTTATAATTTTGTCCATTCTTCAAGCCGTGGATTTGAGACAGAATATTTGAACCAAAGTAAGCAAGTCAGGGACAGGAACTGGTGCCCTGCAAGTCTGATGGATGATCTGGTAAGATGACATTGAAAAACGTAGGGGGCAGCAGGATGCTGGGGCAGTAAATAAAGAAAAAGTTATTAACTCATGTACAGACATGGTCTGCCAATAAAAAAAATTATAACGGTTTCCAGCAGCAGACTCCTAATAGCTACACAAGTAATTATGAGCCTTTTTAGTTATGTTTGAAAAAGCTTCCACTTTACATTTAAAGCCAACTTTCCAGTCGAGGTTTCTTCAGCCTGAATGCTTATCTCACTATCTCAGCAGCGATATCAAACATGCAATGCATGTCAAATGAAGTTACAACTGCTTTCCCAGCAGCTTTCAGGCATAGGTACGCCACACACAAAGACCAGAAATTCAATTTCACAGTGTGTAGTATGCTATTGATTTTCCAAACTTAACTATCTGTGTGACATGATTATTAATAAGAGAAGTTCATAGCATAAGTTACTTGGTTAACATTATAATCTCCTGTAAGAATATATTCACATTGTTTTCTAAAAGAAAACTAGGGCCAAATAGGGAAGACTTTATGGATGCATTTACAATCATAGACCCATAATATTAATGAAACACCCAAAAGAAACCATTTAAGCCATCAGACTCTGATAGTTTCAAGGGTGCAATCCCCACATTGCTTTTGGTCTCTTTGGAATGTCACAAGCATTAAGTTCCTGATCTAACTGCATGAACAAGTTCTCCCCAATCTTTAGACCAGTCTTTAAACCTGTGCCCTTGGTTCTTCAACTTTAATCTGATGGGGACATCTTCTATTTCTAACATGAGCACAGCCAGTTGACTGTCAAAATTCTTGTCCAGATTAAACAGCATGCATCATTTTTGACCTTTTTCAGTATTTCAAACTTGAAAATAGACATGATTAATCAAACCTTCAATTGATGGAATGGGTGTTTAGGTTGAGAAAGGACTGTTTTATTGCTTGTCGTTTCTCTCGGCCAGCTCCACCCAAGCTTTTGGAAATTAACTTTCCAAGATTTGAGACAAATACACAAAACATGCAGTACCACAGACAGGTATGAGTTTCATAACTTTTCTAGCAAGCACTGAAGCTCTTAAAATACAGTGGATTCCAGCTAACTAGGACATGTCGGAACCAGTACATTTTGGCCCAATTAAGCAGCTGCTCCAATTAGCCAAAGTTTCATGGAAATAATTAAAAAAAGAATAAAAAAAGGACAAACTGAGTAACAAATTATGTATTTAAATGAATTTCTGGACAAATTAGAAAACTACTAGTACTACTACAATACTAGAAAACTGTGTATTTATCAATGGTTGAATTCATCAGTACCACATTCTTTTAACTCAATGAACAAAATCAGCATAGACACCTAGTTCATCCTCCAAATCTTCATTTTCATTGTAACATTCAAGATGATTGTCAATACCTTTAAATTTTCCATAGTTTCTAACTGGCTGAAGTAGTGAAATAATTTCATTTTCACTCCCGACTGTTTCTGGCATCTGCAAGCCTGAGTGCTTGAAGCCTCTATGAGCAAAAGAGTTCTGAATTATCTTATTGCTTACATCTCGCCAACCATTAGTGACAAAAATCACTGCTTTTTGAACACAAATACACACAACTGAGGCAATTTAAAAACTACTCGCTTGTAGTATTGGTTGTGTCTAACGGCAACGCTAGTGCACACGACTGACGTTAGTTAGAATCTATTCTGCAACAATCTCCTGCACCAATTAAGTTGTGTAGTGTCCCAAAAAAGCATAGGGAATCCTGGCTATTTTCTCGATCAGTTTTTGTTCTTTAAGAGTTGTCCCAAATAAGCGGCTGCCCTGATTAACTGATGGCCCAGTTAATCGGAATCAACTGTACCTAGTGCTACAGCTGATAAGTCATCATGTATTAAGATCAGTGAGCCAGATTGAATTTCATCTTGCTGCTGATTTACAGACCGCCTTCTTCTATTGCCAGAAGTGCCTAATGCGCCAGAAGGGATGAGCAGATTTATATTGCTTTATTCTGTTCATGGGGGATCTTGCAGCTTCCAACACTCATGTGAATTCAATTCGTATATAAGCCATGACACAGTTCAAGTACAATTTTTGTAATATAACAAATCATATAATGTCTAGCTACTACTTATTTAAAAACATAATGTCTTTAGACATGACCAGATGAAGAGAACAGGACAGTCTAAGCTACTGTAGATTTACAATATATGTATGCAAACACAATAAGTATCTTCAACAAGGTTGGTGAGCTGTAGGCTAATCAGTCTAATCTTGCAGGAATTCATTGGGAATATTGATGAAGGATAATATTACTTTTCTAGAAAGGGAGAATGTTCTGGAATGCTCAAGGAGAAGATCTACCTGTTCAGAAATAAAAAATAGAGGTGATTACACATCTGAGACTATTCTATAGGCTGGCAACTAATGGCAGGGAAACAGAGTAGCAAATTTGCAGAGAAATTTCAAAAATCCTCATTAGGGGATTGGTGGTGGAGAAGATCAGTAACTTTAAATTCTATTGCAGTATCATGTTCCTGTGCTCAGCATGTAAATGCCATCACAAAGTATGCACAATGGTCCCTCTACTTTCTTGACAAACTTCTACAGGTGCACAGTATCCTGACTGGTTCATACAGTTTGGTAGGGAAACATCAAAGTCCAGAAAAAAGAGAAGTCTACAGAAAGTGATTCATACTGCCCAGTTCATCACAGACAAAGCGCTCCACACCATTGAGCACATTTACAAGAAGCTCTGCCTCTAGAAAGCAGCATCCACCATCAAGGACCGCACCATTCAGGCCATACACTCTTCTCACTACTACTATTGGGCAAGAGCTACAAGAGTCTTAGGTCCCACACCACCAAGTTCAGAAACAGTTACAGTATTATCCTTCAACCATCAGGCTCCTAAACCAGCATGGATAACTTCACTCAACTCAGCTCTGGGCTGATTCCACAATCTGTGGACTCACTTTGAAAGAAAACTCAGCAAATCATGTTCTCAGTGTTATTTATTTATTTATTTATTTGCTTGTTTGTCTTTATTTGCTCAATTTGTCTGCCTTCGCATATTGGCTGCTTATCAGTCATAGAGTTTTCACAAATGCCATTGAACCTTTTTATTTTCCTGTAAATGCGTGGAAGAACATGGATCTCACTTTGATAATAAATTCATAATGACTTTACCTTTGTAGAACGGTGATAATGGCCAACTTTAGCTATCCAAAAATAAGCTGAGATCACAATAACATCAGAGGCGTAAATGAGTAGTTTCTGAAGCACATTCAAAAGAATGTTCTTGATCAGTGCATTTCACTCTGATGAACAAGGTGGCAATGCTGGACCAGTTCCAGAAAGTAAGCCAAGTAAAGTAAAGCAAATCTCAGTCGGATGGGAGGTTGTTATCTAAAACACAGCTACACAATATGGTTTTGAATAGTCATGGAAAAGGCCTAGACACACATTTCAAGGTCAATGGAAAAAAGACCTTACTTCAATGGGATGAGAAAACATATTACGATTCCTTCATCACCACTCTATCTAAGCTCTGTTCCTCCCTACTCAACCATGCTATGACAACACTTTTACCAGATCTATAAGACAGGGCTAGTCACTAAATATTCTCATTGCCAGCATAAGTACATCATGAAAAATTGTCCAACATATCATCTATATAAACAAATAATGCAGAAACAGGAATAGACCAGTCAGCCTCTCCAACCTGCTCTCTGTCAATAAAATCATGACTGATCCAACTGTAACCTCAACTCTGCCGCCCAAATTACTCTTGGTAAGTTTACACCTCCTCGCTTATCAGGAATCCACCCGCATCGTACTTAAACACATTCAAAAACTCTGCTTTCATTGCCCTTGAAGAGGAAAATTCTGAAAAATGGTGGCTGTCTGCTTGAACAAAAAAATACCTTCTCTTTCTTGTGATAACCCTTTGGTTTTAAACAGTGGCTTGTGGTTCTAGGTTCCACCACAGGAGGATATATTCTCCTCAAATACACCCTATCAAGTTTCCTTAAGACCTTACACACTAACACCCTACTCACCGTTCCAACTTCCAGAAGATGAAAGTCAGTTTCATAAAACCTTCCTCATAAAATGATTCATTTTAGATTATGTAATAATCCTTCATTTCTTCATTGCATTTACATGTTTCCTTAAATTAGAAATAATGAATACAACAGTGTAGATTGGTCTCACCAATGCTGTCTACTTTTGTATTCACTTTAACAGCAATAAACATTCTGTTATAGTTCTTAACTACTTGCTATTGATTCTCGCTATTTTTAAAAATCATACACTAGACCCTTCTGCATCTCAGAGCTCTGTAGTTTCTCATCAATTAGGTAATTAACTTTTTTTATTTTTCCTGCCAAAGTGGACAATTTCCCTTATAGTTGATAGTTTTGCCCATTCACTGAATCTGCCTTATCCCTTTGTAGGCTCTTTATTTATATTCACAAATGTTCTATCTACCTTTATGTTATCAGTAAATTTATCAACCCGACCTTTACAGCCTTCACCCAAGTTGTTGAATAAACATGGCCAAGAAGAAACTATAAAAAGTGAAGACCTCAGTACTGATCCTTGTGGTACATCTTTGTTACATCTTAGGTCATCTAGTAAAGGGCTTATTTATGCCTAGCCTCTGTTTTCTGTTATTCAAACAATGATCTGACCATTACACACAATGTGCTGGAGGAGCTCTGCGAGTCAGGTCAGGCAGCACCTATGGATGGGAATAAACAGTCGATGTTTCAGGCAAAGGCCATTCGTCAGGATCTGACCATGTCAACATATTATCTCCTACTTCATGAGCTTTTAGAAATATCAGTAAAACAATCAGATAATTGCATCAAATGAATGTAAATTAATCTACCAAAGGCCTTCCTGTTCAATTTGGCAAATGTTTATGAAAGGTGAATGGAAGAGTCAAATTCTATTAGACAGAGTTTTCTGCTCTTGAATGTTTTGGATTGTTTATATTGCAAAGTTCAAAGTAAATTTTGTTATCAAAGTACATATACTGTATGTCACCATATGGAACCCTGAGATTTATTTTCTTGTGGGCATACTCAACCAATCTGTAGAATGGTAATGATAACAGGATCAAGGAAAGCCAACCAGAGTGTAGAAGGCAACAAGCTGTGCAAATGCAAATATAAATAAAGAGCAGTAAATAACGAGAACATGAGGTAAAGAGTCATTGAAAGTGTTGAGGGAACATTTCAATGACGGGGAAATTGAAGTTGAGTGTAGTTATTCCCTTTTATTCAAGAGGATAATTGAGGCATAGTAGCTGTTCTTGAACCTGGTGGTGCAAGTCCTAAGGCTCTTGCACCTTCTACATGATGGCAGTAGTGAGAAGAGAGCATGGCCTGGGTGGTGAGGATCTCTGATGATGTATGCTGCTTTCCTATGACAGTGTTACTGCATAGAAAATTAGTTTTAGTTTCCTTTATGTATAAGCAATTCTACCAGACCTCAATTTCCGACCAATACAGCTGCACACAACAAAAAGAGAAAAAAAATATCTGTGTACTGAAAAAAACTCCCACTAGATCAGGGGTTCCCAATCTTTTTTTATGCCATTGACCAAGATCATTAAGCAAGGGGTCCGTGGATCCCAAGTTGAGAAGCCCTGCATTAGGTGAAAGTCAGATATTGTACTAAGGGATGGCAGGAGCTTTCAACTATTTATTAGAAAATTATACATATTATCTCCATTATCCCCATAAACTGCATTACTGATATAATCCAACACTTCATGAATTTTTAAAAATCCCAACATCAGTAGTCATATTAGTGAGGTATGTTATTGCTTGAGAGAAGGAATAATCTTGACAATAACATTTGTGTACTTTTTGCTCCATTAAAGACCAAATCTGGTAGAATTTTAACAGCATGGTATACAAAGAAGTTTTGACAAATAGAAGGATATGTATTATAAATGAAAAGAAATTTAATTCTTTACTTCTGAACTTCATATGCTGACTTTGAAATTGAGTAAAGATGATAAAGACTGAAGGTAGAATACAAATAAAGATGATAGAAATGTCATCGAGAAAGCTATCCTTTGTTCTTCATTTCCTTGCAGACCATGAGGCACTGGCAAGTGATGCCAAGTTTCTCACATTCTCACATAAACTCAAAATGAAAATAATATAAACCACCTCAGATAACATAACTTAGAAGGTGGTTTTAGACCAAATGAAGTGTACAGAGACGCCATTTATCTTTTCGAGTTGTGTTATTTTGAAATGCACTTGTGCGTTGTGCACATTGGAATCTAAGGATTCGGGTGATCAGAATCCGATTTATTATCACTGATACATGACTTGGAATTTGTTTTTTTTATTGCAGCAGTACAGTGTAAAGACATTAAAAAAAATCTAATATCAAAGAAAGGCTGAGGGGTGACAGATTATTGGAGTTATACTGTAGATTGCAACTTTCAGTTCCTGTCACCAAATAGACAGAAGCAGCAATTCCTTCGTACATCTGTAATGATGTTGGCATTCAGGTTTGGATATTTTCCGGGACATCATGGGAGTAGTACCACCCTACGTCAGTGGCAATTTCTTTGAGTAGAGGCACCAGATATTTGTCAAGCAACAAAGAAAAATTTTGATGATTGTTCCACTGTGCAGTACAAAGAGTTCAATTTAAATGATAGTTTCACTGAAAGAACTCAAGTTAAAGCTGAAATAAAAATATTGCAGACATTGGAAGCCTGAGACAAAAACATAAATGGATGTAATAATTAGCGGGTAAGGCACTACGTGGAAAGAAAAACAGAGTTAATATTTCAGGTAAATGACCTTTATCAGAAATCCAAATTAAGAAATTGTTAAAATTCAGAGAAAGGGAGAGGAGAGAAGGGAACAGAATAGAACAATAATAGGAGAGAGCACAGGGGAGATGAAGGAACAAATCTTAATAAGCCACAAAGGATAAATATCAGTGTTAAATGCAGAGAGCTCTTCCGCCCTTTAGTTGAATCGTGTAACAGATTTTTTTCTTGTTTTCAAAGGGCAAACAAGGCTAAATGTCCTATCAAACAGTTAACACTCATGAAAGCAGAAACCCCCCGAAACTGCAGTGGAATGTGTCTCTAGATTTTAAGCTCCTGAGTGGGATTTTCAATAGCAGCCTTCTGATTCACTGAGCTGTAGCTGAATTTTTAACTGCAACTTTATCATGGTTCCAGCATTTACATTGAGATTTTCTCCTGGTTGTCACCAACTGGAATGAAGTGACTTCAGTTTTACTCTGATGCCACACTTGGTCACATATAGCCTTAATTTTGTGCCATTCACCTCTTTTCCCCATGTTGTGCCAAGCCTGTGTTAAATTTGGAACTCAATTGTCTTGGCAAATCCCAACCTGAGCATTGACATGCAGGTTACTAATGAGTAAGTATCTCTTGGTGACACAACCAATGGCATCTATGATGTCAAGGTAGCTCTGCCTGCTTAAAGATTGACCAATTGGACCTTAGCAGCAGCTGAAGAATTAAGTCTGATCCAGGGGAATTAATGGCAAAATAGTTCTCAACAATCTGCTCAGTGCTGGCATCCTCCATCATTCACAAGCCTTACGTACCCCCAAACAGAATCTTGACCAAATGACGTTAACAATTGTATTGTATAACATCTACATCCACAGGAAGGAGGCCTTGTTTTAAGGAAGAAGACTTCCTGACAGGTCATGAAGCATCTCCTTTCAATTCTTTTAAGTCTTTTTATTTCTGATGTGGTTCTGCGACTGTTGTAGCCTGTTACCTACATTCAGGCGGTGTGTTTTCAGGCCAATGAGGCAATCTGGCGCTTTGCTGTCTCCAACGCGGTTCCAGAAGGCCGCGAACGAAGCGTATGGCATAGACGTCGGCAAGCCTGGAAACAGGGCTTGAGCCCATGATCGACTTCATCTCTACCCAATCTCACTGATTAAAGTGCCCAGGAAGACTGAATTATCGAGGTGGGTGTGGAGGGTGAGCAGGTGTTCAGCACTGTCTACCAGCCTCTCCGCTGTTGCCAGAGGAAAGTGTTTGTGTGTGACGGTCTCTCTTTCTCTCCCTCTCACTCACTGCTCCCAAGAGAAGGTCTTTGCATTTGAATGATCTCTCTCTCCCTGGATGCTGTTGGTAGGTTTAATCCTTGCGGTTTGTGGATTGGGTTTTGTATTTCACTTTATGAAGTGTTCTAGTTCTGGTTGCTCCTCTTTGTTGCTATTTTTGAGTGATTTTTGGATCGGGGCGGCCTGCAGCTACTGAAATTGAGCTGAACTGAAATATGTCTTTTGATCTTTATATTCTGTATTTTTGTTCTTTTTTTTTGTTGCTGTTTGCGTGATCTTCTTTTGTGCATGGGAGAGTTTATGAACGGGAATGCTTTGTTTTGTGGCTGTCTGTGGGGAAGACAAATCTCAGGGTTGTATACTGCATACATACTTTGATAATAAATGTACTTTGAATCCTCATGATGCCCTTCATACTGATGTATACAAAACACAAGATTCAGAATAATTTTCCAGATGTGCCAAAATATGATGACATTTAGTGATTAAGATGTACAGTACATAAGACATATCATCATCATTGTGTGTCGTGTTGTATGATGTGGGTGATCATGGTCACCCATGATTGTTCTAAGCAAGTTTTTCTATAGAAATGGTTTGCCATTTCTTTCTTCTGGATAGTGTCTTTACAAGACCCCAGCCATTATCAATACTCTTCAGAGATTGTTTGCCTGGCACAAGTGCTTGTATAACCAAGACTTGTGATATGCACCTGCTGCTCATGTGACCATCCACCACCTGCTCCCATGGTTTCCTATGACCCTGATTGGGGCGGGGGGGGTGCTAAGCAGGTGCTCCAGCTTGCCCAAGGGTGGCCATAGAGGGAAGGAGTGCCTTCTGCCTCCTTTGGCAAGGATATATCTCCACCATGCCACCCTTAAGACATATTAAGTAACTTATCTTTGAAAAGCAGCCATAATAAAGGGTTTTAATGTAGTAGGAATTGATAAAATGAGAACAGACTTCAAAATATTTCCAAATATAACCTATAAGTTTTAGTCAGATTTTAAATTATTGGGACAACTGCGTAAATAGTGAAGAGAACTCCCAACAAAAGGCAAATAAATAGATAATCTTTGGAAACTGACATGCCAATGACAGATACTTAAATGCATTAGTCAAGTATACACTGTTAATTGGCCTATATAAAATCAGGCAATAGGTCCTCAGTTGAGATTTTTGAACCATTGTGAAAGAGATCAAGGAAGGTTTTCAACCAGACCGGCTATTTTTCCAATTAACATGTCAAACATGGTTATGGTCATATTTGTCTCTCAATCAATATTTGGGTGCCTGTGTACCAGAGAGTCAGCTCCTCATGATACTGTGATAAAAGCAGTATACTTTGGGTGTCCGGTATTTTAATCTGAAAAGCTTTTGATGAGAACCATTGGTCCCAGCAGAGGTGTATCCCTGTGTATAGCACATGCCTGTATATAGGAGTTGCCTTGTCAGTTGATATATTCTCCCATTGTAAATATATAATTCCATGGAATCATTTATTCACACACAAAATATGGAAGTATAATATGCATTTGTGACTACTGAGATTGTATTTAATTCCCCTTGGCAATCTTTGTACTTAACCGATATAAAAGCTCAATATATGTTGAGTTCAAGAGACTCTCCCACCAGGACTCTCCTGTGTGTTTGCTTGTGCTGAGCAAACATCTGGTACATTACAGCTCCAGGAAAAATGTCAGCTTTAATTGAAATGACATCCACCGAGTTTAAAAGTGTAGAATATTGTCAGTCTGGAGGATTTATTTTAAGTACTGAATTTTAAGTATTTGTGAATCACAGGTAATGGGAAAAAGAAGCAGAAGATCTCTACCCTCCTACCTATACACTTCTATTAAAAGACAGGTGACAGTGTTTCTGTGACCTTTCAACATTTACTTAAGTGCGTCCTTCTCAGGATTACTTCAATTTGGTACATTCCTTTTGTGTGTGCATCACTCTATAAAGCACACACTATGTGCACAATTACACCCATTATTCACCTATTTATGATTACAGAACACATATTTGTCACATCTTTTAAATTTACAGTTCTATTGCAGTCTTTATAAATGGCTATTGTCCATTTGGAGTTCATCAGCACAGTCTATAACAATACCTAATATTAAGTTCATGATTGTTATGACGTTTGCACAGAAATAATTAATAATGTTTCAAATTGGTTTCTTTTGCCGTTAATAACTATTCACTCAGAAATCTATTTCACAGAATTACTTGAAGGTTGCTATCAAAATTCATTTCTTTTCTCATTAATTATCTTACTTATCCATGCACCAATTGTGATTATTTTGAGGTGATTAATTTGTGGATGCAGAAGCCAGTACATACTCCTCGCTCTGGCCTCTTACCTCTTCTCACCTGCCTATCATATCCCCGTAACCCCCTTTCTCCTATGGTCTATTCTCCTCTCCTATTGAATTCCTTCTTTCCCACCCACCTAGCTTCACTTATCACCATCTAGCTATCCTCCTTCCCTCCCCCCGCCAGCCTTTTCATTCAGGCATCTTTCCTCTTCATTTGCAGTCCTGAAGAAGGGTCTCAGCCCAAAATGTTGACTGTTTACTCTTTTCCATAGATGCTGCCTGACCTGCTTAGTTCCCCCAGTATTTTGTGTATGTTGTTACGGATCTGCAGATTTTCTCATGTTGGTGTTTCTGTGGCTATATATATATTTTTTTAATTTTAGGGTAGCTAAAATGTGTTTTTAATGTACTTTATTGGATTCAAAGTTTTTATACAGAAAACTATATTCAGTGGTTGTAGGTTCTGATCTAAATTGATTTGGCATGTAGAATTATTCTCTTCCACAGAATTTCTACATTTGTTACAAGACTAAACTTAGAAATTACAAGTCTGAACTTAAAGAAACTGTTAGGTGTTGCAAATGCAAAACAGATCAATTAGGATTTAAAAGAGGCAGCATGATGGTGCAGCCTCAGAGCACCAGTGACCCGGGTTCAATCATAACTTCAGGCGCTCTCTGCTCTCAGTTTTTTCAACGTACTCTGAACTCTTGCTTCTTCCCACTCACATTCTGTAGGTTAATAGGATGCTATAAGGTAAACTTTGATATATGTTAATGGAAGAAAAACCAAAAGAGAGCTGATTAGCGTGTGTACAGGAGAGAAAAAATCGCAAAAATGTGAGAAAGTAAAGGTATATCCTATACCTAATAAAGCAGCCACTGTGTCTGTATTCGTGGTCTTCTACTGCTGTAGCCCACCCATTTTGAGGTGCGACATCATTGTGCATACAGAGATGCTCTTCTGCACACCACTGTGTAATGTGTGTTTATTTAAATTATTGTCATCTTCCTGTAAGCTTGAACCAGTCTGTCCATTCTTTTCTGACCCATCTTATTAACAATGCATTTTTATCCACAGAACTGCTGTTCACAGGAAGTTATTTTTGTCTTACACGCAATTCTCTGTAAACTCTAGACTGTTGTCTGTGAAAATTCCAGGAGATCGGCAGTTTCTGAAATACTCAAACCACCCCATCTGGCACCAACAATTATTTTACTGTCAAGGTCAATTAGGTCACATTTTTCCCCATTCTGATGTTTGATCTGAAGAACAACTGAACCTCTTGACCAGGTCTGCATGCTTTTATGCATTGAGTTCCTGCCACATGATTGGATGATTAGATATTTGCATAACGAGCAGGTGTACAAGTGTACCTAATAAATGCCACTGTATGCATAATTAGAACTTATTCAAAGAGAATATTTTCATAAAACCAACAAGGGCATGACCAGATATGTGAAAGTGAGGGATAGGGCTGAGTCTTGAATCCAGATCCACTCAATAAAGATTCGACTACTGAGTTTAAAAGGGATTATGTTATTGTATCAAGCACAAGAGATTCTGCAGATGCTGGAAATCCAGACGAACAAATAAAATGCTGGATGAATTCAGCAGGTCAAGCAAAATCTTTGGAGAGAAATAAACAGTCTCTGTTTCGTGCCAAGATCCTCATCAGTCCTGTCATTGTCTTTGCCATTGCTGACTGACAGTAAGATTCACTGATTTAGTCATCCTTTTAATATAAGCAAATAAATTTATGCCTTTGAATATACATATTCAGTTTTTCCTTTCCTGTCCTCTGATCGTACTCAAACTATTTATATTGGGATCACTGATTCCCAGTGCTCCTTGTTTTAGCCGACCTACTTCGCCACTGCACTGAAGAAATAGTTCTTTCTTGACGTAGTGTCACAATGATTGACTGCTACAAAGGCATGGCAAAAATATTTTTACCAGAAGATTATTCCCTTTTCCAGACAACTTTTGGTTTACAAAAGTGCAATCCCCTCAGTAAATGCTTTTCCAATATTTTCTTGAATTATAGCTTTGATTTTTTATTGGTTAGCAGCCAATAATAATTTATCTCTAGCGATAACTGATGGAATGTGCTTTGTCTTATTTGGGGTATTTTCACCTCTGAGACAGAAGGCTTGAACCCAGTTCAGGCTAGTCCTTGCAAACATACCTTGCAGCTGATATTTTAACCAGAATTGGATAGGTTTGTGATCGGCACCCACTTGGTACCATTGTGCTGGCAAGTTCAAATTAGCACTGTTTTTTTTCCCTGATTTCTAAATTTTGGATTTGAATCTAGAATAAAGACAAGAAGTGACTGGCAGAGGCTTGCCAATTTATTGCCAAACCTGACAGAGTACTCCAGCTGCATATCTGTTAGATAATAAAACTTGCAATTGTCATTTCTGCGGCAGCCTTCAGCACTCACATTAAAAATGTGTCAAGAAGCTCAGGCACTTCACCCCTCCATGTCTATTCTGAACATTAATCACTTATATATATCAATCTCATTCATCAGCGCTTGGGCCATGGCCTTCTATGGCCAATGTTTGTCTACTTCTTAAATGTTGATGGAGTCTGCTTCCATATCCCATCTGACAGTGTTTTCTAGATTTCAACCAGCTTGCGGTAAAAAATTTCTTCCTCCTAGCCCTGCTGAGCCTCTTGTCCCAAACTAAAACAATGCCCTCTGGTTTGATATACCTTGTTAATGGGGAAGGAATTCCTATTTTCCATCCTATCCATCCCTTCTTAATGTTGCATTCCTGTCAGATCACCCCTCTGTCTTCCTTTGCTCCAAGGAAACAAAACCAGCCTATCCAGTTGTTCCTCACAAATGAAGAGCTCCATCCCAAGAACCATCCTATTGAATCTCCTCCGCAGCTTCTCCAAAGCAATCACATCCTTCCTCTAATTCGCCAATCACAAGTTTACTCTGGCTTCCAGCTATTTTATAAAGATTGACGAAGTTGTACCATAACTTTACTGCCATTGCTTTCTATGACACAAGTTTAGAGAGATTGAGGGTTTGGGGAGATGGCTCATGGAGAACATTAGGGAGAAAATCAGTGTGCAGAGGGTTGATCAGGAAAGTGTGAGAAGATAGTTACAGGAACATTGGGGAGACAATAGATCGGCACTTAGAAATTGATGAGGAGGTTGCTGAAGAAATGATCATGTAGGCACCGAGGAAGTGTTTGGAGAAACATTTCAGGGTGGGGTCAATCACAAAAACTGAAATGAAATTTTAGAATCCACCTTGAGGAAAATTGATGCCATAGCTAGCCATCGGTTAGAAACTAATACTGGTGCAGACTCATCTCGCCAGTACAGGCTTGTTCTCATATTCTACTCCCTCACTTCATCTGGTAAGAGGTAGCATAAACAAATCATGAAAACTCCCACAAGCGGTTGGACTTTGTTCAATTGAACAGTATGGAATCAAGTTTATAATTACATTATGCTGTATCAGGTCCATTTTAAAAGCTTGGCTTAAAGGACCATTGCCTGAAAATTAATTAAGTTACTCTACAAAATGCTGCCTGATTTGCTGAATATTTACCTGCTCTTATTTTAGTGTGTCCATCCTCTAAATTCTTTTCATTTTCTAAACACACTCAGTGGCCACTGTAATAGGTAGCTCCTCTACGTAATCAAGTGGCCACTGAGTGTCTGTTTGTGACCTTCTGCTGCTGTAGCCCATCCACTTCAAGGTTTGATGTTATTGTGCATTCCAAGAAACCCAAAAGAATGAATGACAGAAAAAAATGTAAGAACCTCAAAGCCCCCTACCCCCCTCCAATGCACAAACAGCAACAAGCATCAACCCTCCCCCTCCCTCTGCCCCCATTTAGCATCATAGTCATAGAAAAGTACAGCACAGAAACAGACCCTTTAGCTCATCTAGTCCATGCAAAACAATTTAAGCTACTTAGTCCCATTGACCTGCACCGGGTCAATAGCTCACCATACCCCTCCCATCCATATATTTAGATTAGATTAGATCCAACTTTATTATCATTGTGCTGAGTACAGGTACAAAGCCAATGAAATGCAATTAGCATCTAACCAGAAATGTAAAGAATAGTGATATTTACAAAATAACTGCGAATAAAAAGTAAGTGCTATAACACACAAATATAAAAGTACTGAGACAGTACAATATGGGTGCAATACTGCTTAGCGCTGTGATGTGAGGCTCAGTAGGGTCACAGCCTCGAGGAAGAAGCTCTTCCTGTGTCTGCTGGTGCAGGAGCGGAGGCTCCTGTAGCACCTACCGGATGGGAGGAGAGTAAAAAGTCCATGGTTAGGGTGAGGTGCATCCTTGATAAGGCTTTTTGCCCTGCCTAGGCAGCGTTTATGGTAGATGTTCTCAATGGTGGGCAATTGGGTGCCGATAATCTGCTGGGCAGTTTTCACCATATGCTGAAGTGCTTTGCAGTCCAATACAGGACAATTACCATACCACACTGAAATGCAGTTGGTGAGTATGCTCTTAATGGTACAGCAGTAAAAGTTCGTCAGTATCCTGGGAGAGAGGTGAGCTTTCTTGATGCTCTGCAGGAAATAAAGGCCCTTTTGATCAGGATGGAGGAGTTCAGGGACCAGGTGAGATCATCGGAAATGTGGACACCAAGGAACTTGAAGCTTGATACACGCTCCACTATAGCTCCGTTGATGTAGATGGGGGCGTGAGTGTGGCTACTAGCATGCCTGAAGCCCAAATTTCTCTTAAATGTTGAAATTGAAATTACATCCACCATTTCCCATGGCAGCTCATTCCACACTCTCAAGATCCTCTGGGTGAAGAAGTTTCCTCTGATATTCCCCTTAAACATTTCACCTTTCATAACCCATGACTTCTAGTTGTTGTCCCATTCAACCTCAGTAGAGAAAAGCCTGCTTACATTTACCCTATTTATACCCCTCATAATTTTGTATACCCCTATCAAAACTCTTCTCTATCTTCTAACCTATTAAAGTCCTACCCTATTTGATCTTTCCTTATATCTCAGCCCCTCCAGCCCCATCAACATCCTTGTGAATCATCTACCCAATAGAAGGGGTGGGATAGAAAGGAGAATGGCCAGGGGTCAGTAGATGCTTTACGGAGTCAGGAGAAAGTGGAGACAGAGTCCATGGAAGGGAGGCTGGTTTCTGTGATCTGCTGAGCTGTGTCCACAACTCTCTGCAGTTTCTTGCAATCATTGGCAGAACAGTTGCCATACCAAGCTGTAATGCTTGCTATAGAGCATCAATAAAAATTGGTGAGAGGCAAATCTCTATCAAATCTCCCCTTAGTCTTCTGTGTTCTATGTAATGACGTCCTAACCTATTAACCTATCTTTCCTTATAACTCATGTCCTCCAGTCCTAGCAACATCCTTCTAAGTTTTCTCTGTACTCTTTCAATCTTATTTATATCTTTCCTGCAGGTAGTTGACCAAAACTCCAAATTAGGCCTCACCAATGTCTTATACAACTTGTATGTAACATCCCACATGAGTGTTCGTTCACCTATCTTTCTAGTGAATTTGGGAGATTTTGCAGAGATATACTGGTAATAACCTTCTGTCTTTGCAGTGCCTCCTGTAGGCAGTCCAGGACTAAGAAACATAAAGAGGACAGGGATCACAAATGCCCATCTCTAATATACTTCAGTGAATAAATAGGTAATGACAATCTTGACGTCACAATCTATTTTGTTATTATAGAAACACAGAAACATAGAAAACCTACAGCACAATACAAGCTCTTCAGCCCACAAAGCTGTGCCGAATATGAATTTACTTTAGAAATTATCCTAGGGTTACCCATAGCCCTCAATTTTTCTAACTCCATGTGCCTATCCAAGAGTCTCTTAAAAGACCCTATCGTATCCGCCTCCACCACCGTCACTGGCAGCCCATTCCACACACTCACCACTCTATGCGTAAAAAAATTACCCTTTACATCTCCTCTGTACCTACTTCTAAGCACCTTAAAACTGTGCCCTCTCGTGTTAGTCATTTCAGCCCTGGGAAAAAGCTTCTGACTATCCACACGATCAATGCCTCTCATTATCTTGCACCTTATTGTCTATCTAAGTTGTTGTGCTTTTTCTGCATTCTGTTGTATTAATTTGTACTACCTCAACTGTGTAATGTGGAAAAAAAGCTTTTCACTGTACCTCTGCACAGATGACAATAATATTCCAATTCCACTACCAAAGCTCAGCCTCCTAGTATGCACAAGCACGGGTTTCATCAACATGGAGCAGTTCAGTCACTGAAATTTAAGTCATATTGGTTATGGAGCATAGTCACCATAGGATGAACAGTTTTTCAATAGTTATAAAGGTTAGCAGTGAAAAAATCTGTTTGTATCAGGTGTTTGAGACTTTGACATTGATATTCAATAGGGTTCAATAGGTACATTTAATGTCAGAGAAATGTATACAATATACATCCTGAAATTCTTTTTCTTCACGAACATCCACAAAAACAGAGGAGTTCCCCAAAGAATGAATGACAGTTAAATGTTAGAACCCCAAAGCCCCCCACCAGTTCCCCCCTCCCATGCGTAAGCAGCAGCAAGGCAACAACCTTTTCCCACTCCCTCACCAGCAAAAAACCATTGGTGCGCCCCAGCGAGAACTCAAGCGTGCAGCAAAGCATCAATAAAGACACAGACTTGCAGTACCCCAAATGCTACTTGTTCACCCGGTATTCAACATTCCACAGGCTCTCTCTCTCCCTAATAAGGAAAAAAGAGGTGTCCCCATTTCACAGTGAGAGGGGAGATATAACAAAACAACTCACTGATTTATGGTGTTGTGTTGCTTTTTCTGAGCTCTGTGCTTCTGGGCACTCAGCCAACAACAAACCCGTTGATTCTGATCGTCCTTGTTCTCCATCAGATAGCGGTGGTGGCACCAGCCTTGAATCCACCGCCTCCAGAGACACGAAAATCCGGCACTTGAAGGTGCACTAGCCTTCCAGGCTGCGGCCTTGACATATCAAAAAGCAGCCGGCCATGAGGCCTCAGAGCGGATCCCATTTCCGCAAAGAACCAAAGCCAGAGGTCAGGGTCTTCGAAAGGGCAAAAGGAGATATCAAAGATAGAAATAAAGCTGTTTCTGAAGATGCAAGCAAAGGAGTTGCCATTTAGCGCCATCATCACTAAGCTCTGCCCTCTTCTCATTCTTTCACCAATGCTTCTGTTAACGCTCATGTTTTGGAGACAAGTTGATGGAGATATCAGAGTGGATTAGCTAGGCTCTAACCAACGGTCATTCCTATTGGTGATGATTTTGGAAATCAGACATTTTTGCACTCTCTTCTGCAGGGAATTATATAATGTAATCGATATTAGTGTTTAGAGCAGGGGAGTATCATACGTCATGTGCTTGCTCCTCCAGCAAAACTGGGTGTTTTTAATGACAAGACTATGTTGCAAACATTATTGTAAAAAGGAGATAGTTTTCACTTTCCTTTTCTGCTCATGATACCTTTCCAAAAGGTTGGGTCTCTACGCACCAAGGTATTGAAATCACACAGGAGGATCAGTTTGTCTCCCTGTGAGATGTGGGCTAGGACTTTTTCAAGGTTGGAACAGAAGCTTTCTCTGGCTTCATCTGAAACTTCCACAGTTGTGGTATAGGCATTGATGACTGTAGTGTGTTGGTGTTGTGGATCAATGGCAAAAGATCAACTTTATACGTCATATACATTTACATGTATTAGGAATTTGTTGTGCTGTGTTGGTGCAACATGCAACAGAGCAAACAACATTCGGCAATTATAAATAATAAAGAATTATGTAAAATATAAAATTAGTAGAAGTACAGATATGGAGAAAATATGCATCGATACACAAAGAGCCACATGTATTTACAATGTAAACATTATTATAAAAAGTGGTTTAAGAAGTTTACAGTGCAACGCAGTGATGGGGCCAAGAGTCAGAATGGGGTGAGGGACTAAATAGAGTGGATGATCAGATTAACTGCCTTTGGGAAGAAACTTTGAAGATAGCATGAAGTTTTTGTTTCAATAGCCCATTTTCAGAAGGGATCTTTTAGAAAAATACAGTTTGCAGGGTGGGTAGTGCCTGCAATAATATTTCCTGCCAGCTACTTTGTCATAGGCTCATACAAGTGTAAGAGTGAGTAGAAGGATCATGAAGTTTTAGTTTCATCCCAGGGTGAGTCTTTGAGATGCTGAATTAACTTGTTGAAAGTGAAGATCGCTCTGTGAATACAAAATTCTTTTGCGGTTTGCCCTTGCAGAAGGAGGGGTACCCACTGTCTTGTCCTTTGAACTGACTACCTCCTGCGCTTCTTGCATCATTCAGTGAGTGGTGTGGACACCAGGTCTCTTGAGTTCCCGAGCTCCTGCAGAAGTTTTGTCACTGTTATGAATGTTCACAGCTGTCCTGAGATTCCATATCTCAACATTGTGTTGAGCAAATTGAAAATAAACTACTGGAAAAACTCAGTGGGTCAGGCAGCGTCTTTGGGGGCAGAGGGATATTCAATGTTTCAGGTTGAGACCCGTTATTAGGGCAGAGAATATAGAAGAAAAATAGCCAGTATGTGTAAATGAGAGAGGGGCTGAGACAAGGGGTAGCAGGTGATAGGTGGAACCAGGTGGAATGTGAGGGTGGTGGGGAAAAATGATGGACAGATGGGGAGAGGTGGAGAAAGTGGGAGGAAATAGAAAAGGTGAACCAAAGGAGAAAGAAACCCAGGTGGATAGATATTTGGGTGATGGACAGATGAAACTAAGTGGGAGATGGGTGATATTATGGTAATGACTAGTGCGGCATGGTGAGAGAATGAAAAATGTTGACATTCCCAAACCCCTTCCCATTCCCACAGCAACCAGTCTGCTCTTGGCTTTCAGCTACTGCCACACTGACAAATTTCTAGAGATGTGTGGTGGAGAGTATATTGGCTGGTTGTATTATTGCCTGGCATGAAAACACCAATGTCCTTGGATGGTAAAACCTACAAAAAGTAGTGGATACGACCCGGTCCATCATGGGTAAAGTCCTCCCCACCAATGAGCACATCTACATGGACCACTGTTGCAGGAAAGCAGCATTCATCATCAAGGATCCCCACCATCCAGACCATGCTCTTTTCTCACTGCTACTATCAAGAAGAAGGTAAAGGAGCCTCGGGACTTATATCCCCAAGTTCAGGAACAGTTATTACACCTCAACCATCAGGCACTTGAACCAGAGGAGAAAACTTCACTCAACTCCAATTGCCCCATCACTGAACTATTTCCATAGCCTATGGACTCACTTTCAAGGACTCTTCATCTCATTTTCTCAATATGTATTGTTTGTTTATTTATTTGTTATAATTTCTCTTTTTTGTTTATTGCATAGTTTATTGTCTTTTGCACATTTGTTGTTTGTCCTGTTGGTTGCGGTCTTTCATTGATTCTATTATGGTTCTTGAATTTACTGTGAATACCTACAAGAAAATGAATTTCAGGGTTGCATATGGTGACATACACATCTGTGAAAAATATTGCCTCGCACATTTTCTTTAATCTTCCTCCCTCTCACATGCCTGCTGGTATTAGATATTTCCATCTTTGGGAAAAGATACTGGCTGTCTATTCTAACTATGCCTCTCATAATCTAATAAACCTCTGTCAAATCTCCCCTCAGTCTTTGCCACTTCAGAGAAAGCAGCTCAAGTCTGTCCAACCACTCGTTATAGCACATGCTCTCCAATCCAGGCAGTATATTGGCAAATATCTTCTGCACCATCTCCAAAGCCCCAACATCTTTCCTATAATGGGGCAACTAGAACTGAATGCAAAACTTCAGATGCGGCGTAACCAGTTTGATAATGCTGCAATATAACATGTTGACTTAAGCGAACTTAATTTGATTTCCACAAAGTGTCAGTGTGACCTATGGAGCTGTTTAAAAATTATTAATGGGCGATAATTTCTTACCCCCTTATAGCTCTCCGTCTATTTAATATGTACCAAATGGGTTGCAGTGGTTCAACCCCAACCTGATAAGCATACCCCAATCCTCAGCACTGAGCAGTATCTGAGACTTGACACCAGGGAGGTAATATCTCAGAATAAGTCCAATAGTCTCTCCTGACCAAGCTCTCCTTATCCCTTTCCTTTCCTATGTTGTAATAACCAATAGTGTTCCGGGCTTGACTGTCTTAGACTCTGACAGAAAGTTTTGCCTTTTCCAGTGTTCATTTAAATAAAGAGAACTAGCACACAATGTATCTAAGGGCCTTCTCCTGAATCGCAGCTCCCCCCATGCTCCAGAGAACAACTGAGGTCATTCAGTTTCTTTCTGTACCACAGCCAAAGCTTTGTCTTGACATAAGACACAACAGAAATCAATTCAAACAGCATCTTCCCAGGGTTTGCGCTAGCAAAGAGCAGGACAAATCTAATCCTGCTAAGTAACATGCAATCAGCCTACTCTCAATCATCAGCAAAGTGATGTGAGTTGTTGTTGACAGTGCTTTTAAACAGCACTTACTCATCTGTAACCTAGTCATCTAATGAGAGCTGAACTCCAGATCTGACTTGAGAGAAATTGTCCTTGACATGGAAGGAGCATTTTAATCGAATGTGACATTAAGGCACCTCAGTAAAACTAAAGCTAATGGCATTAAAGGGAAAAGATTCCATTGGTTAAAGTCAAAAGAAAGTGGTTGTCAGTACTTGGTGGTCAATCACTCCAGCCATAATTCCATAAGATCAGATTTGGGCCATTCAGCTCATCAAGTATGCTGTGACATTCCATCACAGTTCATTCATTATCTCTCTGAACCTCATTCTCCCACGTTCCTCCGTAATCTTTGATACCCTTACTAATTAAGAACCTATCAAACTCTGCTTTAAGTATACTCGATGACTTGGCCTCCACAGCCATCCGTGGCAATGAATTCCACAGATTCATCATTCTTTGGCTACAGAAATTCCTCTTCATCTCTAGGCATGACATCGTTTTTCGTCTTCATCTCTATTCTAAGTGGGGATCTCCCATAATTCTGAGGCTGTGCTCTTTGGTCCTAGGCCCCCCACAATAGGAAACATCCTCTTCACATCCACTCTATCTTGGCCTTTCAATATTTGATGGGTTTCAATGAAATCCCCCCTCACTCTTCTTAACTCAACTAAGTACAGACCCAGACACATCAAACACTCCTCATACGTTAACAATTTCAGTCCTGGAATTATTCTCATAAACCTCCTGTGGGCCCTGTCCAATGCTGGCATAGCTGTTCTTAGGTAAGGGATGCAAACTGCTCATAATACTCCAAGTGCAGTCTGGACAATGCCTTACAAAGCCTCAATGTTACATCCTTGCTTTTATACTCTAGTCCTCTTGAAATGAATGCATTTGCCTTCTGTACCACCAGCTCAACATGAAAGTTAATGCTTAGGGAATCCTGCATAAGGACTCTCAAGCTCCTTTGCACCTCTTACTTTTGAATTTTCTCCCTGTTTAGAAAATTGTTTATGCAATTATTTCTTTTACCAAAGTGCATGACCATACATTTCCCTACACTATCTTCTATCCGCCACTTTGTGGAAATTTGTATCTCTGCAACCAAAAGAACAGTGCACACTTGAACGTAGCAAGAGTTGGAAAAAAGTTATTTATGAGATAATAGCTGGCAAATAAATTCACACAACAATAGTCAAGGATCACTTTCAAGAAGACAGTGTCCTACGCTTCACAGTTAATGGCATTATCTTCAACTGGTTCCCTGCTATCAACATTCTGGGCTCATTATTAACCAAAAACTCCTCGAGACCAGCTACATAAATACTGTAGCTACAAGAAGATAGAGGCTGGACATTCCATGGTGATTGACCACATAAAACTTATGGAGCATCTAAAAATGCACGAGTCTGCAATGTGAAATAATACACTACGTGGTCGGTGAATGCAACTCCAACACAGTTTTTAAACTTTAGCACATCCAGAACAAACCAACTCTCTTGACAGGTAAGCCCAAACATTAATTCCCTGCTCAGTGGCCAAGGTGCTATACAGTTACTCACCTACCCCAACAACCTCCAAAATACACAATCAGATAAGGACAAGGCCATCAGCTACATCTGACTATCCACAGGATCAATGCCTCTCATCATCTTGTACACCTCTATCAGGTCACCTCTCATCCTCTGTCACTCCAAGGAGAAAAGGCCGAGTTCACTCAACCTATTCTCATAAGGTATGCTCCCCAATCCAGACAACATCCTCGTAAATCTCCTCTGCACCCTTTCTATGGTTTCCATGTCCTTCCTGTAGTGAGGCGACCAGAATTGAGTACAGTACTCCAAGTGGGGTCTGACCAGGGTCCTATATAGCTGCAACATTATTTATCTTCTAATCTTTACCTAAATCTGAAAATTTGTCTTGGGCTTTCTTCATAAAAATATTGCATTAATAGTGGGTAGTAGTTAATAGAAGTTAGCCAGTTAATCTAATATATGTCATTGGGAAAATGCTGGAATCAATCATTAAGGAGATTATAGCAGGACATTTTGAAAATCATAGGAAATCAAGCAAAATTAATATAGTTTGTTGAAAGAGAAATCATGTTTGACAAAGTGTTGGATTCTTTGAGGATGTAATAACCAGGATCGATTTCCATGGGGATTTAAGAAGGATACTTCATATGAGTGGAGGTAACATATTGGTGTGGTCGAACATTGCCGAATTGAAAACAGAGTGGGTTCCGGTGACGTCATCATCCAGAATGGCAGCTTAAATCAACAGCTCCTCCGGAAAAATGCATATTTTGCCCCGTTAATCCATCAAATATAGGATCTTTCGAAAATATCTGAATTGATAAGGGGGGCAAGAATGGGGAAAAAGAATGGAGGTTAAAAAAGCATCACTGCGGAGCCTATGGAAGAGAGAGGTGCAACGCGCGGCTCTCCTACACAGGTGCGTGGTGGCGAAGCTGACGCGGAGCCTCATTCAGGCGAAGCGGCAAATATGATAAGGATTCTGGAAGAGATAAGGGAAGTCCAAAAAGATATAAAACAGCAACTCAATGATATCAAGTCAGAGCTAGCCAACGTCAATCAGAAAATAGCGGTGGCAGAGACTCGAATTGAGAAGGTGGAAGATTGCGTGCAAAACATGGAATGGATACTAAGTAAGACGATAAAAATATTAAATCAACAGGAAAGTAAATTGCTTGACCAGGAGGGAAGATCGCGACGGAAAAATATCGGGATTTATAATGCTCCTGAAGGAGCGGAGGGTTTGTTGATGATGGAGTTTGTAGAATAGTTGCTGTGGGAAGCGCTGGAGATTCTCCCGACTGTGGAGATTGAAATTGAGAGGGCGCATCATGCGCTCGTCCCCTGGCCTCCCGGAGACAGAGAAAGTAAGCTGCACTCAACAGTGCTTAGATTCCTTCAATTCAAGAGCAAGGCAGAGATTCTACGAAGGGCCTGGGGTAAGAAGAGGGTGTTTTGGAACAGGAAGCTAATATATTTCGATCATGATTAACCCCGGCGGTCCTACAGAAACGGAAGGAATATTCCAAAGCGAAATGAATATTAAAGCAAGAAAAGATTAAATTCCAAACCCCGTACCCTGCTAAACCGAGAGTATTTTACGAAGGAGAGGTACAGCTATATCAGACAGTGGAAGAGGCGACTACAGACAGGAACAACAGAGGACTGCCCGTTAGCATGGTCAAACCAAGGGCAAGTCTGGCTGAGCAGTTATCCCGATCTGCTGGGGAAATAATAAGAGAACCGAGAAAGCAGGGGACGGGAGGCGGACGAGAGAAGGATATTAGAAAGAGACTGTGGGTTCTACGAAGACAGCCCTCACCTCCTCCAGAAGAGCCATAAGGTTTGGCTAACTTTAAAAGTGCTGATAAAATAAACGGAAACAAAAATAGACAGTGATATTCCTATCTCAAGAAATACGTATTATAATATGGATTTTATATTGCTCAATTATTTTTATTCATTCATTCACTCCTTTTTTCCCACCTAAATGAGAATATATATGGGAGAAATACACAGGGAAATTATTTCTGTGTAATGGACTTAGATTTTTTTACTTACTTTTTTAGGTACTGCAGTGGAGGCCCCCAACTATCCCCCACAGCTAGACGTTTCCTCTAGCTCAACCCAGGGTCATCTAGAGACCCCAGCCTTGGAATCACACCTTTGTTACCTTTTTTTAAAATTATTCACATTTTTTTGTTCTTATTTGTTCAGGAAGTAGCTCGATTAAGTTATATTCTGCAAATTTCAATGATATACCAACAGATAAATACACATGGCTAAGGACAAAGTAGAATTCATTTCTTTTAATGTCAATGGGCTGTTAAATCCAATCAAACGAAGTAAAATTCTATCAAAAATGAAAAAAAGAACCCCATGTACTATATTTACAGGAAACTCACTTAAGTGATAATGAGCATGGAAAATTAAAGAGAATGGCCTTCACTAATTTGTTTTTCTCCTCATGTAAATCAGGACATAGAAGAGGGGTTGCTATTCTCATCTCAAGCAAGCTAAATTTTGAAGAAGTATTCGAAATGGGAGATAAGGAGGGCAGATGTATTCTGGTAAGGGGGAATATAGATGGAAATCCAGTTACTTTATTGAATATATATGCACCCCCAAGAAGTGCTATTAGTTTCTTCCAGAAAATTACTAATATTATGGTAACAGAAACAGAAGGTCTTTTGATATGTGGGGGAGACTTAAATTTACAATTACAACCAAAGTTAGACTCTTCCAATAGAAAAAACTTATGAAACGAAATCCTTACATAAGAAAGTTAACACTCTTTTTGAGGATGTTGGTCTAATTGATATTTGGAGGGACCTTTTCCCCAACAGAAGGGATACGCTCATTATTCTGCCCCCCCCCCCCATTCTGTATATACAAGAATAGACTATTTCATAACATTTGGAAAAGATAAAGACAAAATAAACACCTGTGGAATTGGGACGATAGAAGTAAGTGACCATGTACCTATATATTTATCTGTTGATTTTGACCTACAACCAAAGAATACTATTTGGAAACTAAATCCAAGCCTACTCAATGATTCCTATTTTAAGGAACAAATTGAAAAAGAAACTGGTCTTTACTTAGAATTCAATGATAATGGAGAGGTTTCACCTCCCATTCTATGGAATACTATGAAGGCTGTCCTAAGAGGGAAAATTATAGCGATATCTTCATATAAGAAAAATATAAGGAATAAAACATTAAAGGAATTACAAAATAAGCTGAAGGAACTAGGAAAAAAAACACAAATTGAGTTTGGCACAGGATACGCTAGAGGAAATTTTAAACATTAGGAATGAAATTAATGGGCTACACAAGAAATTAGAAAAAAATTAATGTTTCTGAAACAGAGACACTATGAAAGTGGATCTAAATCTATGAAAATACTGGCGTGGAAACTGAAAAAAAAAAGAAAGCAGAAAATACAATTCATAGAATTAGGGATCCAAGAACAAAAGTTATAAAAAATAAGCTAAGTGAAATTCAAGAAGCTTTTGAAATGTTTTACAAAACTTTATATTCCAAAGCTCCGGGGGAAGCATAGCCCAGATTGACACCTTTCTGAATTCTTTAGAGTTACCCACTTTACACAAAGAACAAAATAGAACGATGACTGCTGACATAACTGAAGCTGAACTAAAAACTGCAATTAGTAAGCTTAAATTAAGCAAGTCATCAGGATCAGATGGATATACAGCAGAGTGGTATAGGGAATTTAGAAATGAGTTAATTCCTGTTTTGCTCCCCACACTGAACTGGGCTCTAAGAAAGGTGCAAATGCCACCCAGCTGGAAGGAGGCAATAATGTCAGCTATACTGAAAGAAGGCAAGGATAAAATGGAATGTGGGTCATTTAGACCAATATCTGTTCTTATGTGGATTATAGATTACTTACCTCCATCATGGCCAAACGATTAGAAGAGTTTCTACCCACACTGATACATAATGATCAAACAGGTTTTATACAACAACGCCAAACACAAGACAATATACGAAGGACACTTCACATTATGGCTCATATAAAAAAAATGAAATTGAAGCAATAGTAATAAGTGTGGACGCTGAAAAGGCATTTGATTCGGTTAATTGGAATTTTCTTTACAGTGTTTTACATAGATTTGGTCTACGTGACACAATTATTAAAACTATACAGGCATTATATGACAATCCTACTGCTAGGATTAAAATCAATGGATAGTTATCTAATAGCTTAACCCTAGAAAGGGGCAGGAGACAGGGTTGTGCATGGTCACCACTACTTTTTGCATCATATCTGGAACCATTAGCTCAATACATCAGACAAAATGAAGATATCAGGAGAATTACTATTAAAGGGACAGAACATAAATTGGCCTGTTACACAGATGATATTTTAATCTATCTAGGGCAACCAATAGACTCTTTACCTAAATTGATGCAATCCTTTGAACAATATGGCCAATTATCAGGCTACAAGATCAACATAGATAAAACCCAACCACTTTCATATAACTCTAGCCCACCAAGAGAAATTGAAAGTAGATATCCTTGGGCATGGCAAACAGAGTCTGTCAAATATTTGGGCATCATTATGCCAAAAGATTTGGCAAAGTTATCAGAATGCAATTATCAGCCCATATATAAAAAAATTAAGGAAGATATAACAAGATAGAACCTAATTTCTTTTCTTGGTCTCAGTTCAAGGATTGAATCTATTAAAATGAATATACTGCCCAGACTACTATATCTCTTTCAGACCCTACCAATAAAGATTAACCAAAATCAATTCCATGAGTGGAACAAGATGCTATCAAGATATATATGGCAAGGTAAAAGGCCTAGAGTTCGTCTCAAAACTTTGCAATTAACCAAGGAGAGGGGGGGATGGAGCCTACCTTCTCTTACAGATTACTATTTTGCAGCACAGTTGAGAGCTGTGATATACTGGTGCAATCCATCATATGACGCTCAATGGAAAAACATTAAGGAGAGGATACTTCCCATCCCCATACAGGCAATTTTGGCTGATAACAACCTACAAAGTTACATAAATACTATTGATAACTCGGGTGAAATGGTCTCTTAAAATATGGAAAACTATTATAAAAGAATATAAGCTAGAGAGAGACATTGCAATTCTTAAATGGTGTGCCTATGACTCAGATTTTACTCCAAACAAACTGGATGCTAGATTTAAGGACTGGACAGCTAAAGGAATAACAGCTACTTGCAATATAATGAAAGAAGGAACACTGTTCAGTTTTGGAATACTCAAAGAGAAACACTTATTAGAAAAACAAGACGTTTATCAGTATCTACAGATGCGACAGTATGTTAATAAGACAGTTAAAAATGTAACCAAGGCAAGTACCTGTTTGATAGAGCTATTTAGAAAAGCATATAATTCAGACAATGGTAGTAGAATAATTTCAGGCGTGTATAAGGGTTTGTCAAATCTTAAAACACATTCGACTTCATATATTAAAACAAAATAGGAGAAGGAAGGAGGGATAATAATATCTGAGGAAGACTGGACAATAATATGGAGGTATCAATGGAAGTGTACCAGTTCACAGAAATGGAGGGGGTTCGGGTGGAAAAACTTGATAAGATATTTTATTACACCCTCTCAGAAATCCCATTATGATAGTAACCTCCCTGTTTGCTGGAGAAATTGTGGAAATCAAAATGCAAATCATTATCATATTTTCCGGGAATGCCCCGTTATCAAAGACTATTGGAGTGGGATACACAATTCCCTACAAGACATCTTTAAATGTGAAATACCCTTAGAAAGTAAGACCATATATTTTATGTATATACCTCAAGAATGGTTGAAAAGAGATAAATACTTAATGAAAGTACTGCTGGTGGCTGGTAAAAAGACCCTTACCAGGAAATGGTTATCACAGGAGAGCCCAACTTTAAATGTATGGATGGAAATTACAATGGACATTTACAAAATGGAGAAGATAACAGCATCTGTTAATCATAAGTTGAAACAATTTGGTTCATACTGGGGAAAATGGTTTAACTACATAACACCTCATAGGCCTGATTTTATTCTCTCAAGTCAATGAATATGTTGTAAAAAAAAGACCACTCCCTACTTTGTAGATAGTTTTCTTCTTTTGATTGTTCTTTCTTCCCTCTCCTTTCTATAAGTGTGTACCTCAGATAAATATGATGTTGAGATTTGTGACAAATATGACTATATAATATATATGTACAGTCTCTAAAATACATCTTATGGAAAATTTTGTTTGATGATGAACTTCAATAAAAAAATAAATTACAAAAAAAAAGAAAACAGAGTAAGGATAAATTGTTTATTTTCAGGTTGGCAATCAGCAACTATTGGGTGGCCATTGGGATCAGTTCTGGGGCCTCAGTGGTTTACAGTTTAAATTATTTAATCCAAGTAGCAACATGTGTTGTGGTTAGTAGAAGAGTTGCCTCATAATTCCAATGACCTAGGTTCCATTCTGTTCCTCTAGTGCAGTCTGTGTGGAATTCCCACATTCATATTCATATTCTCTCTCTCTCTCTCTCTGTCCCTCTCCCCGAGCATGTTTACTCTGGGTGGTCCAGTTTCCTCCTACAGGTTTAAAAGCAGATTAACAGTGATAAAAATGATGTTTCAACATTATTAATGGGCACTAAATTATGCAGTAATTCCAATTCATCCAAGACACAGTTGCAGAGTAAACCTCTTGTTGTTTTATGCTTAATAAAAGAAAAGCCAATTCTTTAAAAAAATGCCTTTTATTATCATTAATCATGCAGAAATAATCATCTTAATGATTGTACATAAAACCCAGCAACTAGTACAGGAGATTAGTAGTTTCTGAGATACTCAAACCACCCTGTATGGCGCTAACTATCATTCACGGTCAAAGTCACTTAGATCACGTTTCTTCCCCATTGGGATGTTTGATCTGAACAACAACTGAATCCATCGTGTTTACATGTTTTTATGCATTGAATTGCTGCCACATGATTTGGCTAATTAGATATTTGCATTAATGAGCAGTTTACAGGTGTACCTAATAAAGTGGCTACTGAATGGCCTGACAAATTGCAACTACTCAGAATAAAAGATTTCTGCTTTTTGTTCCTGAGGATTCTGTATTTAAGTGACATAATCATGGATTGATTTTGTCTCAGGAGCTTTGTTGTGGAAGACTTGCATTTGAGTTGTTATAAATATGAATATATAAAGAACCTGCAGGTTCAGCAAAACCACCGTGAATAATGACAAGACTTTGAATAGTGTAGAACAATAGTTAAATGGCAACAAGAAGGAACAAAGCATTGATTCTGATCTGCTAAAATGCTTCGTGAGGGTTTACAGTAAGAGCAAGGACAAATATTTTAGCATAGCAATCGATCGTATCAAGGTGTGCATTACTGCAAATCAGGAGGTTATTGAAAGGTGAAAAGGAAGATTTACAATGTACAAGTGAGATTACAAAGGTGGTCAACTTATCTGGATAATGAGAACAAACAGCACCAGTATCTATTTACTGACATTTCAAGATGTATTTAGCTATTTCACATTTCATGCAAAGGTGCACGTAATAGCCTGTCCTTGGCTATAACCTTGTTCAAGATTCCGGCAACAGTGAAGAATGAATCTATAATTAGCTGATATGCTGCTCCTGTGCTGATCCCCTGTGCTGCATTCTCTGTCTGCCTATGCAGGTGTGACATAAATGCTGAAGTGGGAGGAACAGCTTAATTTTATTCACATCAAATGCAACAGGTAAATTTAGACCACTGTAGCATGACAATTTTTTTAAAAGATTTTGGAAAAATAACTCCTATTGGAAAATCTATCTTCTAAAAGTATCTGTAATCCCCACCTTCTCTCTGCTAAGCTCATGTGATGGTTGGTTTATTATGGCCAGCCCATGTTAATGGAAACACCACAGGGAACCTCCAACCCTCAGTATGAAGCTGACTAGCTGAATGACAGAAACATCATAGACAACCACATCAACAGTTGACTGGAACTTCACCCCACTTTCACTCCATGTGGTATATATATATATATGTTGTAACTGGGTTACCTGTCTGGACATGCCCCTCTGCTGACTGCCCCTGTGGCTCCTCCCACAGACCCCTGAAGAAAGGCGACTGGGCCTTGGCTCCTCCTCTCAGTCCAGGGGCAGACACTCAGCATGCTGGAGGTCACCTTTTATTGTGAATAAAAGCCTTTCAGTATTTACTCTACTTCCAGTCTTTTGGAGTTAGTGATGGTGCATCAATTTTATTCGCAGTAATTTTAAATCTGAGACCCGACAAGTTAGACCTCGACCTGAAGCTGGAAACGCTTTCGAACTCTGGCTGGCCTGCTTCGAATTATACCTAGAGGTGATTGAAGAGACCAACTCCACAGCGAAGCGCAGAGTTCTCCTTTCCAGGGTGAGTCCACGGGTCTACTCGATAATCAGAGACCAGCCGAGCTACGACGGCACGATGAGCGCACTCAAAGGACAATACCTGTGGCCGGTAAACACCGCCTACGCGCGGCATCGCTTAGCAACACAGCACCAGTGGCACGGGGAATCGAATGCTGAGTTTGTCCGGGCACTACAGACGCTCATGCAGACCTGCGGCTGCCAGGGGCTGACGGCAGTGCAGCATGCAGAACTCCTAGTGAGGGGCGCCTTCATCACGGGGACCAGGTCAGTGTATGTGCACCAGCGGCTGCTGGAAAAAGCTGATCTTGCCTTACATTTGGCGATTGAGCTGGCCGACACGCTGGAGGCCGTTCTGCACAACTCTGAGGCTCTCCAGGCACGCGATCCCCCAATGGCCTCATGCGTGCCACAGACCCCGCAACCCGCCGGCGAGTCGACCTCGGCTGCTGCCAGTCACGAGTCCACAAAGTGCTACTTCTGCGGACTCGAGAAGCACCCCGGGAAACGATGCCTGGCCCAAGGAGCTACCTGCTCCAGCTGCGGAAAGAAGGGCCACTCTGCCAAGGTCTGTCAGTCCAAACCGCGAGCGGAATCGAGCAGTGCTGCGTGCGAGACATGGGGGTCACCATCTTGCCTGCCGCCATCTTCCCTGCACGCCACCACCACGTGCGAGACATGGGGATCGCCATCTTCCCTGCACACCGCCACCACGTGCGAGAAATGGGGGCGGCCATCTTGGTCGGCGCCACCTCGCACCGCCTACGACCAATGGGTGCTCACGGGGCACCCCACCGCGCCGGACCAAGACAATGACTCAACCCTGGCCAAAGTGCTCCCTACCAGCTCGCAAGGTCAATGATGGACATCCTGGTGGAGGGGCGCAGGACAAGCTGCCTGTTTGACACAGGCAGCACGGAGAGTTTTATCCACCCGGACACGGTGCAGCATTGCGGACTCGCGATACGGCCGGTAAGTCAGAGGGTCACCATGGCTTCCGGGTCACATACAATAGACATCCGGTGGGGTTGTGTAGCGACGCTAGTGGCACAGAATATCGAGACTTTACGTTACCGGTCATGCCTCAACTGTGTGCCCCTGTGCTATTGGGGCTCGACTTCCAGAGCCACCTGAAAAGCATGACAATGGAGTATGATGGGCCCTTCCCACCAATCACTGTCGTAAATCCCCAGTTTTGTAGGAATACGTCATATACCCCGCTACTGACCACACACACACACCGACCCGCACATCCCACCCAACACCATGCCAACAGCTGCACCACCAACGCCACTTGCAGCCTCTCCACCCTCAAGATCCCTCCCCCACCGCTGTTCGCCAACCTGACCCCCCACTGTAAACCTGTGGCAACTAAAAGCAGGAGGTACAGCGCGGGGGACAGAGCTTTCATTAAGTCGGAGGTGCAGCGGCTGCTCAGGGAGGGGGTCATTGAGGCAAGCACAAGTCCTTGGAGGGCGCAGATGGTCATTGTTCGGAATGGGGAGAAGAATAGGATGGTCATGGACTATAGCCAGACCATCAATAGGTTCATGCAGCTCAACACGTACCCTCTACCCCGCATCGCGGATATGGTCAATCAGATAGCACAGTACAAGGTGTACTCGACCATAGTCCTAAAATCCGCTTACCATCAGCTCCCCATCCGCCGGGAGGACCGCCCTTACACTGCCTTCAAGGCGGACGGCAGGGTTTATCACTTCCTACGCATCCCCTTCAGTGTCACGAATGGTGTATCTGTCTTCCAGAGGGAAATGGACCGGATGGTAGACCAGTGCCAACTGAAGGCCACGTTCCCATATCTGGATAACAGCACCATCTGCGGTCATGACCGGCAGGATCACGACAACAACCTCCAAAAATTTCTCCAAGCGCCCAAAGCTGTCAATCTCACCTATAACAAGGACAAGTGTGTGTTCAGAACCACCCAACTTGCTATCCTTGGGTGTGTCGTGGAGAACGGAGTCATTTGCCCTGACCCCGACCGTATGCGGCCCCTGTTGGAACTCCCTCTTCCCAACACCCTCAGAGCCCTCAAAAGGTGCCTGGGCTTCTTTTCATATTACGCCCAATGGGTCTCTAACAATGCAGACAAGGCCCGCCCCCTGGTCAAGTCCACCACATTCCCCCTCTCAGCCGAGGCCCACACGGCCTTCAGCTGCATAAAAGGGGACATTGCCAAAGCAGCAATGCATGTGGTGGATGAGGCCATTCCTTTCCAAGTAGAGAGTGACACCTCCGACTTCACACTGGCTGCTACCCTCAACCAGGCAGGAAGACCAGTGGCGTTCTTCTCCCGTACCCTTCAAGGCCCTGAAATTCGGCACTCCGCGGTGGAGAAAGAGGCCCAGGCCATAGTGGAAGTTATTAGGCACTGGAGGCACTATCTCGCCGGCAAGAAGTTCACCCTGCTAACTGACCAGCGCTCAGTCACATTCATGTTTAGTAACCAACAGCAGGGCAAAATCAAAAATGATAAAATTCTGAGGTGGAGAATCGAACTCTCCACCTACAACTATGTCATCATGTACAGGCCTGGGAAGCTCAACGAGCCCTCCGATGCCCTATCCCGGGGAACGTGCGCCAGCGCGCAGATCGACCGGCTATATGCCCTACATGTAGATTTTTTCCACCCGGAGGTCACTCGGCTTTTCCACTTCGTGAAAGCCCGGAACCTGCCTTACTCCCTTGAGGAGATCAGGACGATGACCAGGGACTGCCAAGTCTGCGCAGAGTGCAAACCGCACTTCTACCGACCCGAAAAAGCACAACTAATCAAGGCCACTTGCCCCTTTGAGCGACTGAGTGTTGACTTTAAGGGCCCCCTTCCCTCCACCGACCGCAATATGTACTTTCTTAACGTTATCAACGAGTACTTGCGGTTCCCCTTCGCCATCCCCTGCCCGGACACCTCTATCACGTCGGCTATAAAAGCCCTGCACAAGCTCTTCACTCTGTTCGGATACCCATGCTATATCTACAGTGACAGAGGGTCCTCGTTTATGAGTGATGAGCTGTGCCAATACCTGCTGGCTAGGGGAATTGCAACTAGTAGGACCACGAGCTATAATCCCCGGGGGAATGGACAGGTGGAGAAGGAGAATGGCACGGCGTGGAAAGCCATACTCTTAGCCCTCAGGTCAAAGGGACTGCCGGTCTCTTGCTGGCAGGAGGTCCTTCCTGAGGCACTCCACTCCATCCGCTCCCTGTTATGCACGGCCACCAATGACACCCCTCATAAGCGGCTCTTTTCATTTCCCAGAAAGTCGATCACTGGGACCACCCTACTAACTTGGCTGACGTCCCCGGGGCCAGTGCTGCTCTGGAAACATGCGAGGAGCAATAAATACTCCCCGATGGTCAAGAGGGTTCACTTACTTCACGCGAACCCTCAGTATGCCTATGTGGTTTTACCTGATGGGCGGGAGGACACGGTCTCCATCCCATGACACTTCCATACCGGGCGCGACGCACACACACGAGGGATTACCGATGCCTAACGTGCTGGCACCTTAAGTCAGGCCAGAGCCAGCACAACCGCCATCGCCAGTGCAATTACCAACGGTGCTACGTAGATCACAGCGACGGACTCGACTGCCTGATAGACTTGACCTGTAAATATACTTGTTTTAAATATTCTTTCTTTTCTTTAAATCTTTTTATTAATTTTTCAAAATTATAAACTCAATAACAAAGTTGGTACAAAGAGATTGGAAAAATGTTCATCAGCGTAAATATTGTCAGTCACTTCACCCCATGGGACTCTCTTTTTAAAAAAAAAGGAGGGGTGAATGTGGTAAACCATATATATGTTGTAACTGGGCTACCTGTCTGGACACACCCCTCTGCTGACTGCCCCTGTGGCTCCTCCCACAGATTCCTATATAAAGGCGATTGGGCCTTGGCTCCTCCTCGCAGTCCAGGCGCAGACACTCAGCATGCTGGAGGTCACCTTTTACTGTGAATAAAAGCCTTTCAGTATTTACTCTACTTCCAGTCTTTTGGAGTTATTGATGGTGCATCACTCCACAACCTAAGGACTGAAATGCTCTGACTTGACAACACTGGCTTGACTGGGACATGATCAGCAGCAGACACCAAATCCAATGAACAAGGCAGAGAGTACACTTTGTTCCGGAAGGGCAAACTTGAAGAGGAGTATTACCTTTAAAGAGTGGTTATTGTGTCAAAAATGAGTTGTCTAGCAATTCAATTATTTCCCTAATGGGATAAAGGGACATCACATGGCATCCAGCTCACATTAACATTGAACAAGTATGTTATAATTATGAGTACATGCACTCGATCATAGGAAGGTACGGGCAATGCCAAGGAGAATTTTGACTCTAACCTTGATTAAAAAACACTATGTCCGAAAGGGAGAGAAACTCAACCCTTCTGATTCCAGTGTCAACCTTGGAAGGGATGTTAATCTCAGAAAGCAGATGATTGGCTAGAAAGGACAGGGGAAATGAGGTTCACCTGCTGATGAAATGCTTATAACACAATCTTGTCACAACCTACACCCTGTTTCATCAGAAGGGCAAGAATGAGAACACCCTCTATCCAGACACTGGCATCTTTTATATTATGTTATCATTTGAACAAAAGACCCCAAGGATATCATCTGAGCCAAGTCAGAAACAGATGATTGGTGAATTGACCACTGCCCAATCCATGCTGCCGTTTTCATCATCTCTAGGAAGAGGTACAGTCGACGTTTCAGGCCGAGACCCTTCGTCAGGACTAACTGAAGGAAGAGTTAGTAGGAGGTTTGAAAGTGGGAGGGGGAGGGAGAGATCCAAAATGATAGCAGAAGACAGGAGGGGGAGGGATGGAGCCAAGAGCTGGACAGGTGATTGGCAAAGGGGATACGAGAGGATCATGGGACAGGAGGTCTGGGGAGAAAGACAAAGGTGGGGGGGAACCCAGAGGATGGGCAAGGGGTATAGTCAGAGGGACAGAGGGAGAAAAAGGAGAGTGAGAGAAAGAATGTGTGTATAAAAATAAATAACAGATGGGGTACGAGGGGGAGGTGGGGCTTTAGCAGAAGTTAGAGAAGTCGATGTTCATGCCATCAGGTTGGAGGCTACCCAGACGGAATATAAGGTGTTGTTCCTCCAACCTGAGTGTGGCTTCATCTTTACATTAGAGGAGGCCGTGGATAGACATGTCAGAATGGGAATGGGATGTGGAATTAAAATGTGTGGCCATTGGGAGATCCTGCTTTCTCTGGCGGACAGAGCGTAGGTGTTCAGCAAAGCGGTCTCCCAGTCTGCGTTGGGTCTCGCCAATACATAGAAGGCCACAACGGGAGCACCGGACACAGTATATCACCCCAGCCGACTCACAGGTGAAGTGTCGCCTCACCTGGAAGGACTGTTTGGGGCCCTGAATGGTGGTAAGGGAGGAAGTGTAAGGGCATGTGTAGCACTTGTTCCACTTACACGGATAAGTGCCAGGAGGGAGATCAGTGGGGAGGGATGGGGGGGACGAATGGACAAGGGAGTCGCGTAGGGAGCGATCCCTGCAGAAAGCAGGACAAGGGATGCTTCACCAGCAACTTTGATGTGTGTTGCTTGAATTTCCAGCATCTGCAGAATTCCTGTTGTTTGCTGTTTTCATCAGTCTAGTACCAAATCAATGGCAGCGACCAAACTGTTGTATCAAAATTAATGTTGAACATCTTAATATCCCTGCAAAGAAAGCATCTTCTCACTCTGCACCTCACAGACAACATGACAACCCTCAGCGATATTATGTCCGGTCCACCTGCTAGCTGTTTGTTGGTAAAATCACTGTTTCTCTAAAAAGATGGAGTGCTGTGCTACCATCTAGTGGCCAGGCTGAAAAATATGTTCTTTAATAAACTTCTGAGCTAGAAACTAGATGATCATGCCGTCCCACCCACTAGGGTTTGCATTGATGTAGGTGTTGTTTTGATAAGTTTGAACACAAAACAGATTCCTTGTAACTATAATTGTTGACAATCAATTTTTTTGGCTGAATGATTAAGTTAAAGATGTCATAACTGTTACTTCTGATATGAAAGTAGCTTGTCAGAAAGCAGCCAGGGCCTTCAATAAGACTACCCATTGAACAGATTTTGAATGGATTGGTTTTAATTTACAGCCCATGAAGTAGTTGCTCTGTATTGTAGTAAATTTTGTATGTATATTATTGGTGGTGTTTGGAGCATTTTCAATGCCATATTTGTTAATTAATTTACTAATTTATTTAGAGATACAGCACAGTGCAAGCCCTTCCAGACCAATAAACCACACCACCCAGCAACCCACCTAGTTAGCCCTATACTAATCACAGGACAATTTACAATGACCAATTAACCTACTAACTGTCAACACACACAAAATTCTAGAGGAACTCAGCGGGCTAGGCAGCATCTATGGAAAAGAGTACAGCCGAGGTTTTGGCCTCTGCCCAGAACGTCGGCTATACTCTTTCCTATAGATGCTGCCTGACCTGCTGAGTTCCTCCAGCACTTTGTGGGTGTTGCTTGGATTTCCAGCGTCTGCAGATTTTCTCGTGTTTGTAATCTATTAACTGGTACATCTTTGGACTGTGGGAAGAAACTGGAGCACCCGGAGGAAACCCATCACACATGAGAAGAACGTATAAACTTTCTTACAGAGAACGCCAGAATTGAATTCCAACCTTCAATACCCTAAGTTGTAATAGCATTCCACTAACTTCTATTAACCTGAACATTTTTTTCTATCATCTTTCAATCTTTGTGGATCAAATTTCATGGAATGCCTTTCAAATATCTACTGCACATCCTTCTAACAAAGCTGAATTGCTGAGCATAAGCTTTAAGAGATTAATATTTGTGTGTTTCTGGCGTAGTGAAGTCAGAGCTTCCAACAGCCATTAATTGTCTATATGGATGTGTTCAATTTATTTAACATACCATTGGGCAAAAGGGGCCAATCCAACATCAGCACTTTTATTGTTCAAAACCTTGATGTTAACACCAAAATGGAGCCCTTCAGGCACAATCCAATGCTGATGGCAAACTGCACAGTCCTGGCCATAATTTTCATACCCAGTCCTCACTGGGCAAAGATATTATTCCCAAATCCATCAGGAGCTCTGGTCTTCTGGGCCAAATGCAACTTCAGGTAGCAGTTCTCGGGCACCAGGGTGCTATGGACAAACCCAGGAAGAACTTCTATTACAATATTGATAAATCCCAGTCTATGCCCCAGTGGGAAATGAACTGGTTCTTTTGAATGACTTCAGTATCAGGGCTGGAAAGGATTCACTAGGAAGGGCAGGGAAAGCTAATTTGAAATGGAATTCTGCTGATGAAATACTTGAGCACAATCTGTTCACAACCTACAGCCTGTTTTACCAGAGAGACAAGAGTGAGAGTACCCTTGATTCAAGCACTGACATCTGTTAAGTTACCTTTAAAGCAAGAGACCAATAAAACGTTACCTCAGAGAAGCCATTTTCTCGCATCACTAAAGATCCATGTTCAATGATGACTTCAGGTGCTGTCTCTATGAAGTTTGCAGAGTCTCCATGTGACCCTGTGGGTTTCCTCACAGTCTCCAAAGTAAACTACCCCCAGTATAAAGCTGAATGGTTAAATATGGAGGGAGATTCTTTTAAAATGGGATTAATATAGGATTAGTTTAAATGGCAACTTGCTAGTTGACGTAAACTCAGTTGACTGAAGGGGCTGTTCCCATGCTGATTCTCTTTTTGGGTCCATATCATCCACAGCATAACAGGTACAGATAACAGCTAGACTGATGACTGTCCAATCCGTGCTTTTGTGTCCATCAGACAACGTAGGGCCATGGACCCCAGAATACCTGGTTCAGAGAAGCTTGAGAAGAAGATAACTCCTTGGTTTAAGGATCTTACATAGGAGGCTTAAATTTTTTATGTAGCTGGGGTCCTGAACAAGCACTGCTGTTTTTCCTAACACAAAAAGGCCAGAGACAGTTGTGCTTCTGCTTGGCCTGCCCAGGGTTAAGTTTGAGTCCAGTCCACAACCAATGTGAGAATTGTTTTGGGATTGTGTTTGGGCAACGTGACCTTAAATTTTGGAAGCTGAGGAGCCTTTCCCCACCTTGAACCTGCCTGCAATGGGAAGAAAATCCTGTATTTAAAATAGTGATGCGTGGAATCTATTCAGCAGCAATGAAATCATTCCTAATATGTTTGAAGTCACTGACGTGCCTGTTAAAAGTCTTCAGAGACCATCTTATACTGGATTATTTGGGGGCTGGTCAGAATAAATGGAGAACTATTGCATGGGTCAAATTATTTGAATTACTATTACAATGCAAGATGAATTCAGATTTTGTAAATTACATGTAAAAAGAACGGGTGTTTCAACAAGAGATTATAATTGTCGTATTGGGATTTCTCTCATGTTCAAGTTATGTTCAAATAATCAAAATCAAATCAAGTTTAATTATATTTCAAACCATACATAGGTACAGCTAAATGAGGGAGCATTCCTCAGGGGCCAAGGTGTGAAGCATTCAAAATAGCAGGCAAACATTCAAAAATAGCGAGTAACATAATTCCAATATTGAGCAAAGAAGCATATTCACTCAGAAAAAAATATGGTCCAAGACCCTAAGTGACAATGTCCAGCAATTGATGGCACAGTCTCCTGGCAGTGTACAGGTGCACGCAATCCAGCCTGTCATTCCACTGCTCGAGCACAGGAGGACAGGCTGGGTGAGGCCAGACCACAGTCGAGCTCAACCATGGTGTAGCGCTTCCACATCTCTCACCTGGTTTGCAGCAGCAGGCAAGCTCGAGGCTTGAGGCCTAGTTCTCATTACAACGAAAGCTACTCAGCTCCCATGTCATCTGTCCCTCCATCAGACAAGGGTAGCAGGCCTGCGGCAGTTTACATTATCACTGTCCAACAGAGTCTTGCAATTGCAAGCGAGGTGTCCAAGACCATCTCCCACAGCTATACTGCACCAACTCTGATGTTTCTGAGTAGCAGGCAGCAACGCGGTCCGCAGACAGGTCAGCTCCTCTGAACCCAAACGGCTCCTCCAATATCCCAACGGGCTCCTCCAATATCCTGACCAGTTCCTTTGACACCTCGGTTTGCTTCACTGCTGACGCTAGTCCAGCCACCCCACTCAATGAGCAGCTCACTAATGGAGTAGCCCTGCACTGCCCGATGTTCCTGGAGTAGAATTGTCTTTGGATCTTAAGAAACAAATTTTACAAAGAAAATAAATATGATATAAGCAGAATACGAATTAATTTCTTTATCTCATACATTGATAAATCACCCAAGTTTTAAAGTTTTACAGGAATTACTTTAGTTGCCAGTCAGATATCTCTTCTAATCTTTCTTCAGGCTGAAGAAGACAAGTTTCTCTTGAAGTTTTCACATAATTCAAATCCTCAGTATTGAAGATCAAACGCAATGACTTATCTTGGCATTGACATTGAGACAAAATACCTTCCTGATTGCTCACATGAAAAATGAACAAGAACTACAATGAAAGCAAGAAAGTTACACCTTATAGAAACATAGGCACATAGAAAACCTACAGCACAATACAGGCCCTTCGACCCACAAAGCTGTGCCGAACATGTCCTTACCTTAGAAATTACCTAGGGTTACCCACAGCTCTCTATTTTTCTAAGCTCCATGCACTTATCCAGGAGTCTCTTAAAAGACCCTATTTATGCAGAGTGGTGAGTGCGTGGAATGGGCTGCCGGCGACGGTGATGGAGGCAGAAACGATAGGGTCTTTTAAGGGACTCCTGGATGGCGACATGGAGCTTAGAAAAATAGAGGGCTATGGGTAAAGCCTCGTTAGTTCTAAGGTAGGGACATGTTCGGCACAGCTTTGTGGGCCAAAGGGCCTGTATTGTGCTGCTAGGTTTTCTATGATTCTATGTATCCGCCTCCACCAGCGTCACCGGCAGCCCATTCCGTGCACTCACCACTGTCTGCATAAAAAACTTACCCCTGACATCTCCTCTGTAACTACTTCCAAGCACCTTAAACCTGTGCCCTCTCATGCTAGCCATCTCAGCCCTGGGAAAAAACCTCTGACTATCCTCACGATCAATGCCTCTCATCATCTTGTACACCTTTATCAGGTCACATCTCATCCTTCGTCACTCCAAGGAGAAAAGGCAGAGTTCACTCAACCTATTCTCATAAGGCATGCTCCCCAATCCAGGCAATATCCTTGTAAATCTCCTCTGCACCCTTTCTATGGTTTCTGCATCCTTCCTGTAGTGAGATGACCAGAACTGAGCACAGTACTCCAAGTGGGGTCTGACCAGGGTCCTATATAGATGCAACATTACCTCTCAGCTCTTAAACTCAATCCCATGATTGATGAAGGCCTATGCTGTATGCCTTCTTAACCACAGAGTCAACCTGCGCAGCAGCTTTGAGTGTTCTGTCCACTCAGACCCCAAGATCCCTCTGATCCTCCACTCTGCCAAGAATCTTACCATTAATACTATATTCTGCCATCATACTTGACCTAACAAAATGAACCACCTCACACTTACCTGGGTTGAACTCCATCTGCCACTTCTCAGTCCAGTTTTGCATCCTATCGATGTCCCGCTGTAACCTCTGACAGCCCTCCACACCATCTACAACACCCCCAGCCTTTGTATCATCAGCAAATTTACTAAACCATCCCTCCACTTCCTAATCCAGGTCAATTATAAAAATCACGAAGAGTAGAGGTCCCAGAACAGATCCCTGAGGCACACCATTGGCCATTGACCTCCATGCAGAATATGACCCGTCTACAACCACTCTTTGCCCTCTATGGGCAAGCCAGTTCTGGAACCACAAAGCAAGGTCCCCTTGGATCCCATTCCTCCTTACTTTCTCAATAAGCCGTGCATGAGGTACCTTTTCAAATGCCTTGCTGAAATCCATATACGCTACATCTACTGCTCTATCTTCATCAATGTGTTTAGTCACATCCTCAAAAAATTCAATCAAGCTCGTATGGCACAACCTGCCTTTGATGTAGCCATACTGACTATTCCTAATTGTATATGCCTCTTCAAATGTTCATAAATCCTGCCTCTCAGGATCTTCTCCATCAACTTACCAACCGCTGAAGTAAGACTCACTGGTCTATAACTTCCTGGGCTATCTCTACTCCCTTTCTTGAATAAGGGAACAACATCCGCAACCCTTCAATCCTCAGGAACCTTTCCCGTCCCCATTGATGATGCAAAGATCACCACCAGAGGCTCAGCAATCTCTTCCTTCGCCTCTCACAGTAGCCTGGGGTACATCTCATCCGGTCCCGGTGACATATCCAACTTGCTGTTTTCCAAGAGCTCCAGCACATCCTCTTCCTTAATATTTACATGCTCAAACTTTTCAGTCCACTGTAGGTCATCCCTACAACGACTAAGATCCTTTTCCATTGTGAATACTGAAGCAAAGTATTCATTAAGTACCTCCGCTATCTCCTCCAGTTCCATACACACTTTTCCACTGTCACACTTGATTGGTCCTATTCTCTCACGTCTTATCCTCTTGCTCTTCACATACTTGTGGAATGCCTTGGGGTTTCCTTAATCCTGTCCACCAAGGGCTTCTCATGGCCCCTTCTGGCTCTCCTAATTCCATTCTTAGGCTCCTTCCTGCTAGCCTTATAATCTTGTAGATCTCTATCATTATCTAGTTTTTTGAACCTTTCGTAAGCTTTTCTTTTCTTCTTGACTAGATTTACAACAGCCTTTCTACACCACAGTTCCTGTACCTTACTATCCTTTCCCTGTCTAATTGGAACATACCTATAAAGAATTTCACACAAATATCCCCTGAATATTTGCCACATTTCATCCGTACATTTCCCTGAGAACATCTGTTTCCAATTTATGCTTCCAAGTTCCTGCCTGATAGCCTCATGTTTCCCCTTACTCCATTTAAATGTTTCCCTAGCTTGTCTGTTCCTATCCCTCTCCAATGCTATGGTAAAGGAGATAGAATTATGATCACTATCTCCAAAATGCTCTCCCACTGAGAGATCTGACATCTGACCAGGTTCATTTCCCAATACCAGATCAAGTACAGCCTCTCCTCTTGTAGGTTTATCTACATACTGTGTCAAGAAACCTCTCTGAACATACCCAACAAACTCCACTCCATCTAAACCCCTCGATCTAGGCTCATGCCAATGGATATTTGGGAAATTAAAATCTCACACCACAACAACCCTGTTATTATTACACCTTTCCAGAATCTGTCTCCCTGTCTGCTGCTCAATGTCCCTGTTACTATTGGGTGGTCTATAAAAATTACTCAATAGAGTTATTGACCCCTTCCTATTCCTAACTTCCACTCATAGGGACTCCATAGACAATCCCTCCATGACTTCCTCCTTTTCTGCAGAAGTGACACTATTTCTGATCAACAGTGCCACACCCCCACCTCTTTTGCCTCCCTCCCTGTCCTTTCTGAAATATCTAAAGCCTGGCACTCGAAGTAACCATTCCTGCCCCTGAGCCATCCAAGTCTCTGTAATGGCCACACAATCATAGCTCCAAGGACTGATTCATGCTCTAAGCTCATCTGCTTTGTTCATACTACTCCTTGCAGTAAAATAGACACATCTCAAACCATCGGTCTGAGTGTGTCCCTTCTCTATCACCTGCCTATCCTCCCTTTCACACTGTCTCCAAGCTTTCCCTATTTGTAAGCCAGCCTCCCTTTCCTCCGTTATTTCAGTTCGGTTCCCAACCCCCAGCAATTCTAGAAGGAGGGAGGAGAAGATGGCGGCGTGACACAGCGCGCACGGCCGTTCCGAATAAATATCGTATGTGATAACTAGGGGGCCATGTACAATTCAGATTTGATGGAGACAGCTGTGAGAAGCACTTGGAAAACATGGAGTAACTTCTGAAATGCCAGTTTCGCTGCCGCTGCTACTATGCGATCGAGAATCTTCGGAGACGAAGGCCCCAAATCTTCGGCTTTGCCTATTGCCTGTTGCCGGGGCCGGGGTCAAAGCACTCGGCAGAGATGGTGCTCGGTGCTCGGTGTCGGAGAGCTGGTCAGAGGCTTGGAGTTTTCGGACAGACTCAGAGTCGGACTGTGGTCGGGTGCTTCCAGGATGCTGCATCAGCAAGTTGGCGGCACTGGAGGTTCACCGTCTGCGTGAGATGATGTGATTTTTGAGAGACTTTGAGACTTTTACTGTGCCGTGGTCTGTTCTTATCAAATTACGGTATTGCTTTGCACTGTTGTAACTGTATGTTATAATTCTGTGGTTTTTGTTAGTTTTTAAGTTGGTTTGTCATGTGTTTCCGTGATATCATTCTGGGAAAACATTGTATCATTTCTCAATGCATGCATTACTAAGTGACAATAAAAGAGGACTGTGTGTCCTCATAATCATAATCATAATCATAAACTCTCTCTAAGAGCCTTTGCAAACCTCTCCGCCAGGATATTGGATCTCCCTGGGATTCAAGTGCAACCCATCCTTTTTGTACAGGTCACGCCTGCCCCAAAAGAGGTCCCAATGATCCGGAAATCTGAATCCCCACCTTCGCTCCAATCTCTCAGCCACACATTTATCCTCCACCTCATTCTCTTGCTATACTCACTGTCGCGTGGCACAGGCAGTAATCCCGATATTATTACCTTCCAGATCCTGTTTCTCAACTTCTTTCCTAACTCCGACCTTCTCCCTTTGTTCCCTCTGGCTGTTCTCCTTCCCACTTTAGGATATCGTGGACACGAACAGAAACATCCCTGACCCTGGCACCCGGCAGGCAAACTACCATCCGCATTTCTTTCCTGTGTCCACAGAATCGCCTGTCTGACCCTCTAACTATAGAGTCCCCTATCACTGCTGCCATCCTCTTCCTTTCCCTACCCTTCTCAGCCACAGGAAAGCAAAATAGTGAGTATTAGAAATGATCATTATCTCTGCTAATATGGTTTGGCCATGTATATCAGTGCTCTACTCAGCTTTTTTAATTGCTGCTTTGCAGTGAACAGAATAAAGCTCGTTTCTTCCAGTTTCGTAGATAACCGTCTTTACACCACTCATGAAGGACGGTTGACATCCATCTTCCTTTCTGTAACAACAAACAGCACTCAGTGCTTACACCCTTCCAAAGTGTGAATCCAAGGAAATCATCTAGGTGGAAAGGAGTCCTACCTTCATCTCTGGAGCATAAGGACCATTAAAAACATTTACATTAGACAATTGGTTATTGACGACATCTCCACCTTCAATCCAAACAATTTCATCTCCAAACTCCAAGACTTGGGACTCAACACCTCCTTCTGCAATGCAATCCTAAACTTCCTGGCCAACAAATCATAATTGGTAAGAATAGTTAGCAACAACTCTAGCACAACCATCTCAACATTAGTGCCCCACAAGGATACATTCTCAGCCCCCTGCTCCACACCCATACACTCACTACTGTGCGACCAGATTCTGCTCTCATTTCATTTTGCTGGATTCTGATATCTTTGATCCGAGGTTCTTCAGAAGTCAAGAAAGAGGCATAAAACTTTTTGCTCATGATTGTTTATTAAGCATGAACAGCATGAAGGGATTGGGAAAGGGGAATAGTGAGAAAGAAGGCAACAGCAGGAAAACAGAACAAAGAATAGAGAGTGAGCCAACATGCTCTGCCCTTCTTGTACCTGTTTGTTAGCTCCATTGAAGTTCCATAGGTAGCAGGCACTCCATTCAAATTTTGTAGATGGGTTAACCTATCAGATAGCTCCTATTCAAATAATACCCAAGAAGTTTCCAGAATAATATAGAAGAACTGTAACTACTAAGAAACATACTGAACAATTACGTATGCGTAGATAATTATATAAACATACAATCAAGCATAAAAGGGTTAAATCATAAAGAAAATAACTATTATACAGTCTAATCCAACATTCCCCTTTTGATTCCAAATCACACATTTAGAATCATTACATCTGAAAGTTCAGAGGCAGAAAAACTTGCGGTATCTATGTTCAGTATAAAATGATCAAAAATTACCTAAATTATGGAACTATCAAAGGATATTCATAAGATTATGTCATTGTTAGATCGTGTTTGTAAGTAGGCACACCTACAGGAGTTTGAACTACTCTATTAATGATTGTCCTTATACAAAGAAAGAAGATGTAAATTATGGTAAGCCATAAGAGGACAAATGTTATGACTCACAATATGGAGTAACCCCAGCTTCCTAGATATAAGTTAATCCAATCAAATAAATCCCATCCATCAGATAGATGTATTTTAGCTGGCTCTTTATGAACAAGGTCAGCCAAATCACTTATGTCTTCAGACTCGTCAGGTACGTAAGTACAACACTCTTTGCCTATAACTGTATGTTCCCATTTAACTGCTTAGAGAAGATCTAATGCCATTCCATTTTGAAAAACCATCGTATGCATGGCAACTTGTTTGAAGTGTGTGGTATATTGACATACCCAACAGTGAGAGGCATTAACAGCATCAGCAAAATCATATGATACTCACAAGTATACATTATGAGTCATCTCAACTGGCACATTATGAGTAGGAAAAATTGTCAAAAATGTAACAACAACAAATAATAATAGAATAAACTTCATAAGGTCCAGCAGCTGTCAACTTTGTTCAAAGTCTTCTGGCTGCTTAGTGATTTACTCATTGTAGCCCAGCACTGAGTCAGAGCACATTAACACAATGCTTGTTGTGCTTATCGGGTACCACTTTAGCTCACTTGAAGTGGTTGGCATGTATCCATTTACCTTTTCCTTCTACTTTCACTGCCAAATTAGTGATTATCAGCATTTGATAAGGACTAGCTCCCAGTGGCTCCTGGATGTGGTTTCTTAATCAGGACCCACTCACCAGGAACCAGGATGTGTCCTCCTTCTACTGGATCACTCCAAGCAGCAGAAACCTGTTGAGAAGCAGACTGGACAGCTTGGGTTAATTTCACGCAATAGTTAACGAAACTGTCTGCCATAACGTGTATATCAGCATCTCAGAGGTCCAGGGATCCCAGCAGTGACATGGGTCACTTTGTTATTACCTTGAATGGACTTAGTTTTGTTTTTTGTTTGGGGTTGCTCTGATGTGACGTAAGACCATAGGAAGAACTGTAGGCCATGGCATGCCTTCCTCATGATACTTGGTCATTGTTTGATTATTTCATTCATTTGTTTAACTTGTCTGATGGTGTTGTGGATGATGAAAAGACCATTCAATGTTCATCAGTCCTGACAAACACTCCCAGTGTTCCTTGGTCAGAGTCGATGTGACATGGCAATCCCCATCTAGGAATATGTTCCTTGATTAGAGTTTTGCCTGTGTGTGTGGCAGTGGCTTTCCTTGCTGGAATAACTTCCACCCATTCTGAAAACTTATCCACTATTATCAGTACATCTTAGTATCCTTGACATTTTGGCAAAGTAATGTAGTCCACTTGTAAGTGTAAGAATGGACTGGTTCGGCAGGAGCACTAAATTGTGGTAGCTTTTCAGCTGCTCCAGGATTCGTTTTCTGGCATGTTGTTCATCTTTCAAACTTCTGTCAAGCTTGTGCCATGAACTTTGGATTCCACCACCATGTCATCTTTTCCACTCCAATGTGTTCTAGGGAGGATGAGATTAGATTAGATTATGAGGACACGTAGTCCTCTTTTATTGTCATTTAGTAATGCATGCATTAAGAAATGATGCAATGTTTCTCTAGAATGATATCACAGAAACACATGACAAACTGGCTGAAAAACAGACAAAAACCATATAATTATAACATATAGTTACAACAGTGCAAAGCAATACTGTAATTTGATAAAGAACAGACCATGGGCACGGTAAAAAGTCTCAAAGTCTCTCGAAAGTCCCATCATCTCACGCAAACGGTGAACCTCCAGTGCCGCAAACTATCTGCTGTGCCAGATAAGGAAGTAATGTTGTTGGGGCTACCAGTCTATGATCAGTGCCATATCAGAATCAGCATCAGGTTTAATATCACCAACATACATCATGAAATTTGTTAAATTTGTGGCAGCGGTTCAATGCAATACATGATAATATTTAAAAACTGTGAATTACAGTAAGTATATATATTCCTGAAGATGCCGTATCTCCATACTTCATCACTGCTTAGCCTCCCACCATTCTCCATCCAGAACCACTTTCCGAAGTTAGAGCGATGAGCTCGCATCTCTTGAATATCTTGTATGTTCTTCTGTGATACAGAGACTAACTTTGTTTCCATAATTTCAGTTGTCGGATTCACTGTATATGTTCTCAGTACTCCTTTTAATTATTTGACCATATTAATTTATCTTGCCTCTTTTACTCCTTTTACCTCTTTCTGTACTGCCTTTTTTTGCATTTTTCACGGCTTTCCATTGAGTTCATTTTGAAGTGGCTTTACATTTTATTACAGCCACTTCCGACGGCAATTGTATGACACTGATGAGTTCTTGTACTAGTTGGCCACTCTTGACTGGGGTTCCTACAACCATAAGAAATCCCCTTTATCTCCACGAGTTTTTGAAATCATGAACAACTCTAAAAGCGCTATCAAGAATCAGTATAGATATTAGCTGATCTTCTTTTTGCCAATGTACAGACTTCAGCCAGAGCTTTCAGTTCTGCCTGTTGCATAGAGGCACCAGGAACAATGGCCCATACAGCCATTCAAATTCCTCCCTTGGACGATTTGGAAATTATAGAGGGAGATCTCACTTCCTTTTAAGTCAGCATGTCAAAAGTGTGCTGTTTGTCTGGGATTCATCTGAGTCCTTAGATCCTCACAACTCTCCTTCCAACAATGCCAAAAATGATTAGGTTCAGATGTTCTCGATTCAAAGCTTTTCAGAAGTCAAGATGAGGCATCAAACTTGTTGCTCACAATCGTTTATTAAGCTGTAAGAGAACAAAAGAATGGGGAAGGAGACAGAGGTAGGAAAAGTGAATGAAGAAAAGAGAGTGAGCCAATGTGCTCTGCTCTTCTTATACCAGTTTGCTAGTTCCATTAAATTCCCATAGATAGCTGACATTCCATTCAAATTTTGTTGATAAGAGTTAACCAGTCAGATAGCCCCTATTCAAATAATGCGATAACCAAGAAGCTTCCAGAATAATACAGAAGACCTGCAACCACTAGGAAACACACTGAACAATTGTATGTTCATAGGTAATTATATAAAAATACAAACAAGCATAAAGTTAAACCAAAAGGAAAATAATTATTATATAGTCAAAGCCAACAAATTACAAGTTTGCATGTGACACCATCATAGTAGGCTGAATCACTAATAACATTGAGTCAGAGTAGAGGAAGGAGGTAGAAAGCCTAATGGCATAGTAACATAATGTTTCCCACTGCCTCAGCATAACAAGAGAACTGGTCATTGACTTCAAAAAGGGGAGTGTAAGCTCCTGTTTACATCAGCAGTGCTGAGATAGAGAAGGTTGAGAGCTTTGGGTTAACCTCACAAATAGCCTGTCCTAGTTCAAGCATGTACACACCTTGGCCAGGAGAGCACATCATCACCTCTACTTCCTCAGGAGGCTAAAAAATATGGCATGTCCCCTTTGAAACACCAATTTTTATTGATGCAACACAGAAAGCATGCTATCCAGATGCAACACAACCCGGTTTGGTCACTTCTCTGCTTGAGATTGCAAGGGAATGAAGGCAATTCTGGACTAGCTCAACATATCGTGAAAATCAGCCTCTCCTCCATGGACTCTGTCTATACTTCTTGCTGCCTTGGTAAAGAAGTCAGCTTTACCAAACACCCCATCAACATTGGATGCTCTCTCTTCACCCCCATCCCATCAGACAGAAGATACAAAAGCCTAAAAGCACATACTATTGCGGTCAAAGACAGCTGCTATTCCACCATTATAAAACTATTGAATAGTCCCCTAATACAATAAGGTGGATCTGTAGCCACAAAATCTTCCTCATCATAGCATTGCACCTTTTTATCTGTAAAGATACATACATCAGGATGCTCTTTATCGGCTATAGCTCAGCATTCAATACCACCATCCCCTCAAACTAATCAATAAGCTTCAGGACCTTGGCCTCAATACCTCTTTGAGCACTGGGATCCTTGATTTCTTCATGTGCAGACCCCAGTCATTTTGGATTGGCAACAACATGCCCTCTACAGACTCCATCAGTACAAGTGCATCGCAAGGTTGTGTGCTTAGCCCCCTATCCTACTTGCTTTAGGCTAATAACTATGTGGCTAAGCACAGTTCCAACACCATATTCAAGTTTGCTGATTACACCACTGTCGTAGGCCGAATCAAAGGTGGTGATAAAACAGCATATAAGAAGGAGGTTGAAAATCTGGCTGAGTGGTGCCGCAACAACGTCCTCTTACTCAATGTCAGCAAGACCAAGGAGCTGATTATTAACTTCAGGATGAGGAAACCAGAGGTCCGTGAGCTGGTCCCCTTTGGAGAATCAGAGGTGGAGAGGGTCAGCAACTTCAAATTCTTCAGTGTTATTATTTTGGAGGACCTGTCCTGGGGCAAGTACACTAGTGCAATTACAAAGAAAGCACGGCAGTTTCCAGAGATTCAGCATGACATCTAAAACTTTCACAAACTTCTATAAATGTGTGGTGGAGAATATATCGACTGGCTGCATCACAGCCTGGTATGGATACACCAATGTCCTTGTTCAGAAAATCCTACAGAATTTAGAGCATAGAGGCCAGTTCATCATGGGTAAAGACCTTCCCACCATTGAGCACACCTACTGTCACAAGAAAGTAACATTCGTCAGCAGAGACCCCCGCCACCCAGGATGTGCTTTCTGCTTGTTGCTGCCATGAAAAAGGAGGCACAGGAGCCTCAGGACTCACACCACCAGGTTCAAGAACAATTAAAACCCCTCAACAACCAGACTCTTGAACCAAAGGGGATAATTTCACTCAACTTCACTTGCCCCATCTTTGAAATGTTCCCACAATCTGTAGACTAGTTTTCAAGGACTCTTCATCTCATGTTCTCAATAGTTATTTCTTAATTATTTATTCTGATTATTTCTTTTTTTTTATATTTACAGAGTTTGTTACATTTTTCACCCTGGCTAAATGCCCAAATTGGTGCAGACTTTCACTGATTCTATTATGGTTATTATTCAATTATATATTTATTGAGTATGCCTGCAAGAAAGTGAATTTCAGAGCTATATATACTGACATATATGTACTTTGATAATAAATTTACTTTGAACTTTGAACTTTCTCTGTAAGTTTCATTCGCATTCCGCTATTGATTTCGCTTACCTCAATGCACTGATGTGATGAAATGATCCATATGGATGGCATGCATAACAAAGTTCTTAATAAACCTATTTACCAATTTATATGCACTGAATTCCACGCATCATTACTTTGGTCACTTACATACATTCTGAGTTTCATTCTAATTCTTTTAATTCCAGATGTAGTTTTACACCAGATTTCAGAATTTAGTTCATTTCTATAAATAGGCAGTGGCAGTCTCTCTACAGAGCAAATTGTAAATTAATTAATTACATTGATTAATTACAGTAAAAAAAAACAAGTTGGACTTACTTCACACCAGAAAATAACGTGGTTTCTTACCCTTGAATTGATTTTTTTATATATATACAGAACTTAACTTCCATATTTATCTGTTTCAGACCGTTGGAAGTTCTTTTGAAGCCACTATTGAGAATTTCAGTCTGCCTAGATCATCTGAAAACAGGGTGACTGCTGTTAACAATTTTTTTCTTATATCTAATTGTCCAGATACCAAATGTCATTATTTTACACAGAATGGAATTAACAACAATGCATAAGCTGTTGCTAGCGAAAATCTAGTCCTCAAACTCCGAAATAAAAACAGAAAATTCTGATCATACAACATCTGTGGAAAGGGAAACAAAATTAACATTTGTTGTTTGAGACCGCTTGTCACCACTTGACAAGCCTGAAATGTTAACCATATTTCACTTTCCACAGACGCTGCCTGACCTGCTGAATGCTTCCAGCATTTTCTGACTTTTTTTGGTAGATCATTGCGGGTGTCTGCCTTGTTATATTTTAATCAGTTTGGGGATCATTTTCTCAGGATTTCTCTGGAGCTCAATAATTCTTTTGCCATATATCTTAGTATTTTTAAAATCCTTATTAGTCTCTTCAGTGATCTAAATTCAACACCATCTCCCCTCAGTAACTTACTTATTCTCTGCTCAATTATCCAATCTAGGACTTTCATCCCATTTGTTACCTGCCTGGGAGGTTCACGGTGGCATCACGATTCAGAAAGTAATGTGAGCATTTGAACTATTACAGCTTAATAACTTCATTTAAACGAGACAAGGACTGAAATTGTTAGGAGGAATATTGAGAATGAAATCAGACCATGGTGTAATGGTCGGGAAGCTTTGATACAAGGATTTCTCCTTCTTTGCTATATGGGAAATCAGGAATACTGTACTTCCGATGACTGCAATGACCTTGTCTGCACAAAATACATACAGCTCTGGCTACTGGTTAATTGCATAGTGGAGCTGGAACTGTGAGTAGAGCCATCTGGAGCATTCATGAATCTGAGATGTGTATGATTTGCACAATTTGAGTTGGGTAATAATAACACAGGTAAAGACTATGCAAGTAAGAAGGGAATTGGTGATTGCCAGGTTGAGCAGAAAAGAGCAGGTAATGCAGGAATGCCTGTGGCTATTCCTCTCTCTAACCAACATACTGCTGTGGATTCTGGTTGGGAGATGGCTTCTCTGGGGAGGGTAACAACAGCCATATTTGTGGCACCATGGGACTGAGCTGCGTCTGCAATTTTTTGCCCTTCTGTACAAGGCGGTTGTTATACCAAGCTGTGATGCATCCACATGGGGTGCTTTCTATGGTACATCTATAAAAATTGGGGACTGTCATAGGGAACATGCAAATTTCTTTAGCCTTCTGAGAAATTAGAGACACTACTGTGTTTTCTTGACCATAGTGTCTCCTTGGTAGGACCAGGCCAAGTTACTGACGATGTTTAAAACTAGCAACTAGAGGCGCGATGAAGAGTCTTAGCCCCAAATATCAACTGTTCATAGGCAGTGCCTGACCTGCTGAGCGATTCCAGTGTTTTGTGTGTATTGTTACAGATATCCAGCATCTGCATCCCCTCTGTCACCAGTTGCTTGTCCTGGTGCACTGTACCCACCCCCCTCCCTGAAGTCAATCACCAATTCTTTTGTTTCACTGATGTTGAAGGAAAGATTATTGTCATGGCTGCACTCTACTATGTTCTCTATCTCCTTCCTGTGGTCCGTCTCCCCTTTATTTGAGACCAACCCACATCAGGATGAGAACAGGTCCCTGGAGCATTTGAATAGAGTTGTTCCCTCCTGAATAAACTTCATCTTCAAGTTAAGAAACTGAAATGCAATTGGGACTATTGCACTAGCATTCTTATCTTTCATTCTGCTCTGGTAATCACCCATTATGCTTCTGCCCACTAGGGCTTGTTGAATGAAACATGATGTCCACATGAGTTTGAAGCTCTCAGTGACAACAGCTGCTGCTGAAGCTTCGAAATGCAGAGATCAGGCACCTCCAGTTGACAACAGTTTCTGAAAATATGACTGTCCTAAGCTTAAGAAGCATCGTAAGTTTCTCCATGTGAAACAAGATGTATAAATCAGGAAGGATATTGTTAATGTGTTAATTTAGAGTTTGTAAAATATGTTCAGGAAAGTTTTCTAAATCAATATATAGAGGGACCAACTAGAGGGGATGCAATATTGGATCTCCTGTTAGGAAACGAATTAGGGCAAGTGACAGAAGTCTGTGTAGGGGAGCACTTTGGTTCCAGTGATCATAACACCATTAGTTTCAATTTGATCATGGACAAGGATAGATCTGGTCCTAGGGTTGAGGTTCTGAACTGGAAGAAGGCCAAATTTGAAGAAATGAGAAAGGATCTAAAAAGCGTGGATTGGGACAGGTTGTTCTCTGGCAAAGATGTGATTGGTAGGTGGGAAGCCTTCAAAGGGGAAATTTTGAGAGTGCAGAGTTTGTATGTTCCTGTCAGGATTAAAGGCAAATTGAATAGGAATAAGGAACCTTGGTTCTCAAGGGATATTGCAACTCTGATAAAGAAGAAGAGGGAGTTGTATGAAATGTATAGGAAACAGGGGGTAAATCAGGTGCTTGAAGAGCATAAGAAGTGCAAGAAAATACTTAAGAAAGAAATCAGGAGGGCTAAAAGAAGACATGAGGTTGCCTTGGCAGTCAAAGTGAAGGATAATCCAAAGAGCTTTTACAAGTATATTAAGAGCAAAAGGATGGTAAGGGATAAAATTGGTCCTCTTGGAGATCAGAGTGGTCGGCTTTGTGCGGAACCAAAGGAAATGGGGGAGATCTTAAATAGGTTTTTTGCGTCTGTATTTACTAAGGAAGCTGGCATGAAATCTATGGAATTGAGGGAATCAAGTAGTGAGACCATGGAAACTGTACAGATTGAAAAGGAGGAGGTGCTTGCTGTCTTGAAGAAAATTAAAGTGGATAAATCCCCGGGACCTGACAGAGTGTTCCCTCGGACCTTGAAGGAGACTAGTGTTGAAATTGCAGGGGCCCTGGCAGAAATATTTAAAATGTCGCTGTCTACGGGTGAAGTGCCGGAGGATTGGAGAGTGGCTCATGTTGTTCCGTTGTTTAAAAAAGGATCGAAAAGTAATCCGGGAAATTATAGGCCGGTGAGTTTAACGTCAGTAGTAGGTAAGTTATTGGAGGGAGTACTAAGAGACAGAATCTACAAGCATTTGGATAGATTAGGGAGAGTCAACATGGCTTTGTGCGTGGTAGGTCATGTTTGACCAATCTGTTGCAGTTTTTTGAGGAGGTTACCAGGAAAGTAGATGAAGGGAAGGCAGTGGATATTGTCTACATGGACTTCAGTAAGGCCTTTGACAAGGTCCCGCATGGGAGGTTAGTTAGGAAAATTCAGTCGCTAGGTATACATGGAGAGGTGGTAAATTGGATTAGACATTGGCTCGATGGAAGAAGCCAGAGAGTGGTGGTAGAGAATTGCTTCTCTGAGTGGAGGCCTGTGACTAGTGGTGTGCCACAGGGATCAGTGCTGTGTCCATTGTTATTTGTCATCTATATCAATGATCTGGATGATAATGTGGTAAATTGAATCAGCAAGTTTGCTGATGATACAAAGATTGGAGGTGTAGTAGACAGTGAGGAAGGTTTTCAGAGCCTGCAGAGGGACTTGGACCAGCTGGAAAAATGGGCTGAAAAATGGCAGATGGAGTTTAATACTGACAAATGTGAGGTATTGCATGTTGGAAGGACAAACCAACGTAGAACATACAGGGTTAATGGTAAGGCACTGAGGAGTGCAGTGGAACAGAGGGATCTGGGAATACAGATACAAAATTCCCTAAAAGTGTCATCACAGGTAGATAGGGTCGTCAAGAGAGCTTTTGGTACATTGGCCTTTATTAATCGAAGTATTGAGTATAAGAGCTGGAATGTTATGATGAGGTTGTATAAGGCATTGGTGAGGCCGAATCTGGAGTATTGTGTTCAGTTTTGGTCACCAAATTACAGGAAGGATATAAATAAGGTTGAAAGAGTGCAGAGAAGGTTTACAAGGATGTTGCCGGGACTTGAGAAACTCAGTTACAGAGAAAGGTTGAATAGGTTAGGACTTTATTCCCTGGAGCGTAGAAGAATGAGGGGAGATTTGATAGAGGTATATAAAATTATGATGGGTATAGATACAGTGAATGCAAGCAGGCTTTTTCCACTGAGGCAAGGGGAGAAAAAAACCAGAGGACATGGGTTAAGGGTGAGGGGGGAAAAGTTTAAAGGGAACATTGTGGGGGCTTCTTCACACAGAGAGTGGTGGGAGTATGGAATGAGCTGTCAGACGAGGTGGTAAATGTGGGTTCTTTTTAATATTTAAGAATAAATTGGACAGATACATGGATGGGAGGTGTATGGAGGGATATGGTCTGTGTGCAGGTCAGTGGGACAAGGCAGAAAATGGTTCGGCACAGCCAAGAAGGGCCAAAAGGCCTATTTCTGTGCTGTAGTTTCTATGGTTCTATGGTTCTATGGTGTATGGTCATAGTCTTTTCCCCGGGGTTGGGAAGGCAAAATAAGAGGGCACATATTCAAGAGGTGAGAGATTTAAGAGATCTGAGATCTAATTTCTTTACACAGTAGTTAGTGAGTACGTAGAAAGAGATGCCGGATGAAATGGTGAAGGAAGATATGATTACCTAATTTAAGAGGTAATTTAAGAGGTATATTCCACTCTGGAAGGGAGGGGCTTGGAGGATTATGGGCCAAATGCAGGCAACTGGGTCTAGCAGGGAGGATGTTGTGGTTAGCATGAACCAGAAGGGCCAAAGAGCCTGTTTACATGCTGTATACTCTGACTCTATGACACCTGGGAGTCTCACCATTTCCTAGTGAGAACATACTTTTGTTGATTATTTATTCTCTTCTCTGTGAATACATTAAATCTCAGACATTGATTTACTTTCAAGTTTTTCTTTAGCAAAAGTAGATTGGAAAAATTTGCTTTTGTAAAATGACCTTCCAGTCCATCCTCTTTTTCCATCATAAGTGATTTTGAAGTTGGATTCATATTCCAGGCCTGAAATAATATCTTAATCTGCTAAAGACACACATTATTGCAATATAAATCTTTAATTTATAAGGACTAAAATTTATTAGTTTAGTATCTGTTAATCAAAATCTGACAACACATCCAATGAGTTTACATTATGTTTACAAATGAGAATCTATAAAAATGTATGAATATATTGTTGGTCTAAAATCCACACTGTTGGAGATTGCACAATATTGATTTATAGTTTAATAATTTTCATAAATAAGCATACAACTTTTTTGTGAAAAGAGATCTTCTGCAGATTGAATACTCATACAACAGAATATTTCTTCCAAGGATTGCTTCTATACGTTTTTCCTGCAGATAAAATAATGGAGTTATGGAAGTAAGTATGTTATTAATTGTCAATGCCTGCAACGTAAATTTCCTAAGAATGCTTCATTCAAGCTCCAGTTGTTTCACACAAATATCATGTTCTCTCATCCTTTATGAAAAATTTGCAAAATATCTGACTGTAAAATAACATTGAGTTACATGGTATAAATTAATATTGACACAGATCAAAGCAACATGCTAAAGTTTCAGGATAGTGGCAATTTGAACTCCAGCCTTCTCATCTATTGGCATTGTAAGTATAGATGGAGGTGGAACAATTCATCCATTTGAAATTTTATTAGAATTATGCCAACTGTCTAAATAAACTAATATGTTTTCACTTTTACAACAGCGCTGTTCACTAATATCACAGTTATATTCACTCCAAAGTAAAGGTGAATTTTGATCCATTTACGTTTTATCAATACAAACACTGGTTTGATTCTGTATATACAGTATTTGCTTTTATTGGCATTCATCCCAATGGAAAGTTTTATTGATCTACTCTGGGATATAAACTGTTTAATTAAGAATAGATAACAATTTTGTTGAAAGCTCCAAATTCAAGCTTTTCCTATAAATAATGAAGTAATGCGTCCCAGTTAACACAGTTTCTTATAAGTACAAGGTTTCAGAATCTGCTAAAGGAACAATTAAGCAGAAGTGAAGAATGGCAACATGGGATCATATAAGAATAAGACCAAAAACCACAAAATAAAACATCGCCTCAAATATCAAATATGAACTATTTTTACTGTTGAGGAGGTAGAGGATAGTTCAGTAATGATCTGTTGTAGTGGATTGTTTCATGGCTGTCTAGAGAAGACAAATCTCAGAGTTGTATACTGCATACATACTTTGAACCTTGAACCTTGATTGAGTTTATGCTTATTTGAAGACACTTGATCTCTTTGAAAAAAGCAGATTTCCATATTTTGGATGTGTATACATATCTGATTTAAATGATGGTCCAAGTGCAGAGATGGATAAAATATTTCTCAATATATTTGATTATATCACTTCTGCACACCATGACTTGTAGTTGCAAAAAGAGAGAAAATGGGAAATATTGATCTCAAAATCAAGCAGTTTCAGGGGCAATAAAAGGTAAAAAAAAATATATATATAGGATCTTAAACTTGAACCTGACCAAGCCATGTACAGTACTATCCACTACACAACACACCTCTTTCAACACCACCATTACTCCCTGACTTTCAGTCTAAAGGAAGAGGAACAGAGAGGGAGAGGTCAGCCACTGTCAGGTGTGGGTCTCTTATTCCATTCAGGCTGCATGCCTTATAATTCTTAATCAACTTCAGTGGTTATGTTGGCCAGGCGAGTCTTTCAGGATTCCGAAACTGCAACAGCTGAAGGGAGATGAGGACTACAGAATGAAACTAAATATATTTTCAGTACTGCCTGCAGGCAATGAGAAGGATCTCAGACAATCATTTTAAACACCCTAGCTGCTGGACACTTTTCTCACCCCATGATCTGGAGCCCTCCACCACAAGAAAATGCTCATTGGTCTGCCCCATATTCTTTCAGGTGGTCATCTGTGATGCATTCCCTTTTCTCTTCTGTAAGTACACATTTGACCTGCAGTTTCTTCCTTTCTCCTCCATGCTCCACAGGTCTATCTGACAGCCAATCACTCCCTATCTTGAGCAGTCTGCAACCAGAAATGAATGGCAATCCGTTTATTCAGTAAACTGACAAGACATACTACAAACCAATCTTTGGGGGCTTCAAAATCACTACTCCCACCCACCCCTACACTCAGATTGTATCGCCACATAATAATATGATTTCTCTTGAACACAAAGATGATGTTTAACTTTTAGATGCCACGGGGATATAATTGTGTCAGGAACCCTGCAGGCCTCTGCGGTTAGCTATAGAGTGATGGGCTTCAGGATTTCTCAAGCACCTGTGTTCACTAATCATTACAGCTATTAAGCCCTGGTGCTTTCGGTTTAATCTTGTCATTCACTGTGATCGGCATTTGTTTCCCGGGTTCTAGGATTATTTAAATTGGACTCTCTATGTGCTCTGTGAGTGGAGTCCTACTACTGTTTGGGAAATGATTTGACTTGAGGTGTCACTCGGTCGTGTCTCCAATGCTTTGATGGTGTTCCTATGCCTAACCTCTTGTTCCCATCTCTTCATGGACAGTCTGCCGTTCCTCCACTCCTGGGTTGAGATGTCACCAGCACTTAACGTGATGGAGTTTGCTGTCCACCACACCAGGGTTGAGATGTTGCCAGCACCCACCATGACAGAGAGAGACGGCCACTTCTCCATGCTTGGTTCTAGTCCTGCGAGCGTGCACTGCAATAAATTGCCATTAACCCTTGTGCTAAGACAATAGCACACAAGCAGTTATGCATTGCACTCAAAAGAAATGCAATGAACAACTTAATGACTGAGTCTACATAAATCAATTTTACTGCCATTCTGGTTGTCAATAGTTAATCTCCATCTTCCATCAAATTCAGGATTTACTCTTTTCAGAGGATTTTTGAAGACAATTGAAAAAAAATTGTTAAAATCAATTTATGTGGTACATTTTACACAAGTAGCAAAGGACACATTTCTGCTTCTGTTAATTTGACATATACGCTCAGTAGCCACTCTATGAGGTACCTCCTGAACCTAATATAGTAGTCACTGAGTGTATGTTCATGGTCCTTTGCTGCTGAAGCCCAGCCACTTCAAGATTCGACATGTTGTACATTTAGAAATGCTCTCCTGCATACAACTGTTGTAACGTGTGCTTATCTGAGTTACTGTCACCTTCCTGTCAGCTTGAACCAGTTTAGCCATTCTCCCGGACCTCTCTAATTAACATGGCCCACGGAACTGCTGCTCACTGGATCTTTTTTTGTTTTTCACACCATTCTCTGTAAAGTCTCGAGACAGTTGTGCATGAGAATCCCAGGAGCTCAGCAGTTTCTGAGATGCACAAACCACCCCGACTGGCACCAACAATCATTTCATAGTCTAAGTCACTTAGATCACGTTTCTTTCCCATTCTGATGTTTGGTCTGAACAGCAACAACTGAACCCCTTGACCATGTCTACATGCTTTTATGCATTGAGTTGATGCCACGTAATTGGCTGATTAGATATTTGCATTAATGAGCAGGTGTACAGGTGTACCTAATAAAGTAGCACTGAGTGTATATTTATTTGTTAAAGGTGAACAATTCAGTAGAAATTAAGGTAGGTAACACAGTTATGTGTTTCTTAAAAGCCCTTGAACATTTTTTTTCAAAAATGGCAATATTTAAAATATAAACTCAGGACTCAATATAAAGTTATGGGTAATGTTAGAACTTGGGTCCAGGTCTGCAGTAAATAGAAGTGATTTACACATACTCAGTTACAGCACTATGGTGTTGAGCAGCAACCTTTTACAAATTCTCAGGTACAGTTAAACGCAGGCTGAGTTGTCCTTCATCTCAAAAGTTTGACTGTACAGTTACCTTGCTCTCAAATTTAGATTTTTCTTTCAGCAACCATCTGTGATCAAACATCATTAACTTTCACTCTGACTAATGAGGTTAGTGTGGGCAGACTTTTACGCCGGTGGGGCTGGTGGTAAGTAATGGGGCAGCCAGGTGAATAACTGAGGAAGTGATGGAACTACATCTATATCATGCTAAACACGCCTTCCCCACTTGTAGCAATCATGGACTGTCCCTGATGTGTCACTTTCTCTGTTTCCGATCTGCTCAGGTTGTCTCATCCACACTCTCCTTTAGAAACACCCTGCCCCTGCCCCCCCAACAAGCTCCTATTGCTTGTTTTCCCTCCCCCATCTACTCCATCAGCCCATCAGCCACACATTCCCCCCACTGGGTCCCCACTCACCACTTTCCTATCCATCCATCTTGCCTTTGTTATTTAGTTCTATGATCTATGTTCTTCTACAATCAGATTTCATCCTCAGTAGCTCTTTGTTGCCTTTGCGAGTCACCTCCCAGCCTCTGTCAATATTTCCATCCTTCCTTTACAGTGAGAGTAGGAATGCCATGTGGTGGAGGATAAATGCGTGGCTGAGGGATTGGAGCAGGGGGCAGGGATTCAAGTTTTTGGATCATTGGGACCTCTTTTGGCGCAGGCGTGACCTGTACAAAAAGGACGGGTTGCACTTGAATCCTAGAGGGACCAATATCCTGGCAGGGAGATTAGCAGGGGCTACTGAGGTGACTTTAAACTAGAATGGTTGGGGGGTGGGAATCAAATTAAAGAGGCTAGGCGTGAGGAGGTTAGTTCACAACAGGGGGATGGGAACCAGTGCAGAGAGACAGAGGGGTGTAAAGTGAGGGTAGAAGCAAAAAGTACTATGGAGAAAAGTAAAAGTGGCAGGCCGACAAATCCAGGGCAAGCATTAAAAAGAGCCACTTTTCAGCATAATTGTATGAGGGCTAAGAGAGTTGTAAAAGAGCGCCTGAAGGCTTTGTCTGTCAATGCAAGGAGCATTCGTAATAAGGTGGATGAATTGAAAGTGCAGATTGTTATTAATGATTATGATATAGTTGGGATCACAGAGACATGGCTCCAGGGTGACCAGGGATGGGGGCTCAATGTTCAGGGATATTCAATATTCAGGAGGGATAGACATGAAGGAAAGGGAGGTGGCGTGGCGTTGCTGGTTAAAGAAGATATTAACGCAATAGAAAGGAAGGACATAAGCCGGGAAGATGTGGAATCGATATGGGTAGAGCTGCGTAACACTAAGGGGCAGAAGACGCTGGTGGGAGTTGTGTACAGGCCACCTAACAGTAGTAGTGAGGTCGGAGATGGTATTAAACAGGAAATTAGAAATGTGTGCAATAAAGGAACAGCAGTTATAATGGGTGACTTCAATCTACATGTAGATTGGGTGAACCAAATTGGTAAAGGTGCTGAGGAAGAGGATTTCTTGGAATGTATGTGGGATGGTTTTTTGAACCAACATGTCGAGGAACCAACTAGAGAGCAGGCTATTCTGGACTGGGTTTTGAGCAATGAGGAAGGGTTAATTAGCAATCTTGTCGTGAGGGGCCCCTTGGGTAAGAGTGACCATAATATGGTGGAATTCTTCATTAAGATGGAGAGTGACATAGTTAATTCAGAAACAAAGGTTCTGAACTTAAAGAGGGGTAACTTTGAAGGTATGAGACGTGAATTAGCTAAGATAGACTGGCAAATGACACTTAAAGGATTGACGGTGGATATGCAATGGCAAGCATTTAAAGGTTGCATGGATGAACTACAACAATTGTTCATCCCAGTTTGGCAAAAGAATAAATCAAGGAAGGTAGTGCACCCGTGGCTGACAAGAGAAATTAGGGATAGTATCAATTCCAAGGAAGAAGCATACAAATTAGCCAGAGAAAAATTAGCTCACCTGAGGACTGGGAGAAATTCAGAGTTCAGCAGAGGAGGACAAAGGGCTTAATTAGGAAGGGGAAAAAAGATTATGAGAGAAAACTGGCAGGGAACATAAAAACGGACTGTAAAATCTTTTATAGATATGTAAAAAGCAAAACACTGGTAAAGACAAATGTAGGTCCCCTGCAGACAGAAATGGGTGAATTGATTATGGGGAGCAAGGACATGGCAGACCAATTGAATAATTACTTTGGTTCTGTCTTCACTAAGGAGGACATAAATAATCTTCCAGAAATAGTAGGGGACAGAGGGTCCAGTGAGATGGAGGAACTGAGCGAAATACATGTTAGTAGGGAAGTGGTGTTAGGTAAATTGAAGGGATTGAAGGCAGATAAATCCCCAGGGCCAGATGGTCTGCATCCTAGAGTGCTTAAGGAAGTAGCCCAAGAAATAGTGGATGCATTAGTGATAATTTTTCAAAACGCGTTAGATTCTGGACTAGTTCCTGAGGATTGGAGGGTGGCTAATGTAACTCCACTTTTTAAAAAAGGAGGGAGAGAGAAACCGGGGAATTATAGACCGGTTAGCCTAACGTCGGTGGTGGGGAAACTGCTGGAGTCAGTTATCAAGGATGTGATAACTGCACATTTGGAAAGCGGTGAAATGATCGGACAAAGTCAGCATGGATTTGTGAAAGGAAAATCATGTCTGACAAATCTCATAGAATTTTTTGAGGATGTAACTAGTAGAGTGGATAGGGGAGAACCAGTGGATGTGGTATATTTGGATTTTCAAAAGGCTTTTGACAAGGTCCCACACAGGAGATTAGTGTGCAAACTTAAAGCACACGGTATTGGGGGTAAGGTATTGGTGTGGGTGGAGAATTGGTTGGCAGACAGGAAGCAAAGAGTGGGAATAAACGGAACCTTTTCAGAATGGCAGGCGGTGACTAGTGGGGTACCGCAAGGCTCAGTGCTGGGACCCCAGTTGTTTACAATATATATTAATGACTTGGATGAGGGAATTAAATGCAGCATCTCCAAGTTTGCGGATGACACGAAGCTGGGTGGCAGTGTTAGCTGTGAGGAGGATGCTAAGAGGATGCAGGGTGACTTGGATAGGTTGGGTGAGTGGGCAAGTTCATGGCAGATGCAATTTAATGTGGATAAATGTGAAGTTATCCACTTTGGTGGCAAAAATAGGAAAACAGATTATTATCTGAATGGTGGCCGATTAGGAAAAGGGGAGGTGCAACGAGACCTGGGTGTCATTATACACCAGTCATTGAAAGTGGGCATGCAGGTACAGCAGGCGGTGAAAAAGGCGAATGGTATGCTGGCATTTATAGCGAGAGGATTCGAGTACAGGAGCAGGGAGGTACTACTGCAGTTGTACAAGGCCTTGGTGAGACCACACCTGGAGTATTGTGTGCAGTTTTGGTCCCCTAATCTGAGGAAAGACATCCTTGCCATAGAGGGAGTACAAAGAAGGTTCACCAGATTGATTCCTGGGATGGCAGGACTTTCATATGAAGAAAGACTGGATGAACTGGGCTTGTACTCGTTGGAACTTAGAAGATTGAGGGGGGATCTGATTGAAACGTATAAGATCCTAAAGGGATTGGACAGGCTAGATGCAAGAAGATTATTCCCGATGTTGGGGAAGTCCAGAACGAGGGGCCACAGTTTGAGGATAGAGGGGAAGCCTTTTAGGACCGAGATTAGGAAAAACTTCTTCACACAGAGAGTGGTGAATCTGTGGAATTCTCTGCTACAGGAAACAGTTGAGGCCAGTTCATTGGCTATATTTAAGAGGGAGTTAGATATGGCCCTTGTGGCTACGGGGGTCGGGGGCATGGAGGGAAGGCTGGGGCAGGGTTCTGAGTTGGATGATCAGCCATGATCATAATGAATGGCGGTGCAGGCTCGAAGGGCCGAATGGCCTACTCCTGCACCGATTTTCTATGTTTCTATGTTTCCTTTCTTCTCTCAAATCCAACTGCCTGTCAACTCCTCCACCAGGATCCAACTATCATTTGCCAGTCTTGTCACACCCCTCCCCCTCACCTATTTTTATTAGTTATCTCCCCTCTGTTCTTTCAGTCCAGATTAAGGTTTGACTTGAAGTATTGATTATTGATTACCTTCTCCAGATGTCACCAAGCTAGTTGACTTCCTCCAGCATCTTGATTTTTTGCTTCAGGACAGAATGTATATCAGGAGTCCAGAGTCAAACATGTGAACCAAGTGACCTGCTCAGTGTTGTGAAGGAAGTAGCTATGGCTTCAATACTTATCATGTCGGCTCGGGAGAAGACATGATTTGTTAATTCTCCAGTAAATTCGGAGACCTTTGACAGTATTTTGAGATAACTGATAGGCTTGGTTGTCAATTTTGCAGTTGATACGAAGATTGGTGGAGGGTAGGTAGTGCTGAGGAAACAGGTAGGCTGCAGAAGGACTTAGACAGATTAGGAGAATGGACAAGAAAGTGGCAAATGAAATACAATGTTGGAAAATGCATGATCATGCACTTTGGTATTAGAAATAAATGTGCGGACTATTTTCTAAACAGGGAGGAGATCCAAAATCTGAGATGCTAAGGGATTTGGGAGTCCTTGTGCAGAACACCCTAAACATTAACTTGCAGATTGAGCTGGTGGTGAGGAAGGCAAATGCAATGTTAGCATTTGTTTCAGGGGGTCTGGAATGCAAGAGCAGAGATGTAATGCTGAGGCTTTATAAGGCACTGGTGAGGCCTCACTTTGAGTACTGTGAACAGTTTTGGGCTTCTCATCTAAGAAAAGATATTCTGGCTTTGGAGAGGGTCCAGAGGCAGTTCACAAGGATGATTCCAGGAATGAAAGGGTTATCATACAAGGAACATTTGATGGCTCTGGGTCTGTACTTGCTAGAATTTAGAAGGACGAGGGGGGATCTCATTGAAACCTTTAGAATGTTGAATCGCCCAGCCAGAGTAGATGTGAAAAGGATGTTTCCCAGGACTGAACTGATTAACACTAGGGGCCATAGTTTTAAGGGGCTTGGAAACAGGTACAGAGGGAATGTCAGAGGTAAGTTTTTCACACAGAGAGTGGTGGGTGCATGGAATGCACGGCCAGCGAAGATGGTAGAGGCAAATACAATAGGGTCTTTTAAGAGACTCTTACAAGGAGCTTAGGAAAATAGAGGGCGATGCGGAAGGGAAATTCTAGGCTGTTTCTAGAATAGGTTACACGGTCGGCACAACATTGTGGGCCGAAGGGCCTGTAATGTGCTGTAGATCTCTAAGTTCTATGTTCTAACTGCATTGATTGGTCCAGGAATGAGAGGCATGTAGGAAGGCAGGGTTCATTCGTGCTCCATAGAACATCAGCTCATGCCAGATGTGAGGTCTTGATCTTCATACTTCCATTTTCTGAATCAACCAAAGGCTGTGGTTGCGCATTGAAGCCAAAAAGTGAATTTCATCTTCAATGATTGTCCTCTTGCTGAAATGTGGCTTCCGAGATATGGGAAGGGGCTCACATTTTTCAGGGTCTCACTATAAACCTTAAATTATTCGAGGATCTACAGAACATTAGTCTTACAAATGTGAGTTTTAAGTTGCATTCTCTCACATGCTTCAGGGGAGTGTTAAGTATGGTTTAGAGATCAACTTCTGACTGAGACAAACACAAGATAACAAAACCTTGGGAACGGACAACATCCAGACTGTGACTTCAAACTCAATGCATTGAGTTCAGTCACAAATTCCCAGATGGAATCACTTGCATCAAAAACAAGTTATTCCAAGGAACTCAGATAAAGTACAATTATGACCACTTTCAAGAATGGAGATGGAGACAAGTCCAGCTACATCAACTACAGGGGAGACTCTCTGTTGTCCGCCACAGGGAAAGTTAATGCTAGGAAATTTCTCAACCACCTCCAATGTAGTATGCAGAAACCTTACCACAATGTGTATGCAGGACATGAATTTGCAGGAGTTATCCACTAGATGCTGCTAAATACTACATGAAAAGTTAGTATTTTTTTGGGCCATTCACAGAATGATAAAGAGATCTATCACGGAAACAAGACCTTTGGCCCACAAAGTCAATACCAACCACCAATCACCCATTTACATTTACCCTATATTAATTCCAAATGCTTTTTTAAATTCACTCCACATACTAATGCACTGTGGAGAACATTCTAACTGGCTATGTCACAGTCTGGTGTGAGGACGGGTAGTGGTGGCACTCGACAGGATCAAAACAAGACCATAAGACATTGGAGCAGAATTAGGCCATTTGGCCCATCAAGTCTACTCCGCAATTTAATCATGGCTGATCCTATTTTCCCCTCCTCAACCCCACTCCCCCGCCTTCTCCCTGTAGCCTTTGATGCTGTGTCCAGTCAAGAACCTATCAATCGCTGCCTTAAGTACACCCAACAACGGGGAGAAGGGTCTGCACTGCGCAGGCGCGTGACATAACGCGCCAAGGATTAAAAAGCAGACCACCATATACAGCGGCCATCGTTGTAGCGGCCATCGTCGGAGTGGACTGAGTCAGAGTGGGACGGCTTTGGCTCAAACAGGCTTCGGCGAGAACAGGTGGCCAGGGTAGGTTCTGGTAAGTTTTTTTTGTTCAGATTGTCTAGCGTAGAGAGAATGCCAGGCAGGATGTTGGAATGCTCCTCTTGCAGGATGTGGGAAGTCAGGGAGTCCTCCGGTGTCCCTGGCAACGACACCTGCAAGAAGTGCATCCAGCTGCAGCTCCGGACAAACCGCGTTAGGGAACTGGAGCAGGAGCTGGGTGACCTACGGATCATTCGGGAGAATGAGGAGATTATAGATCTTAGCTACAGGGAGGTAGTTATGCCAAAGGAGCAGAGGGCAGGAAATTGGGTCACTGTCAGGCGAGGGACGGGGAAAGGGCAGGCAGAGCAGGGTTCCCCTGTGGCCATTCCCCTCAACAACAAGTATACCGCATTGGATACTGTTGGGGAGGATGACTTACCTGGGACTAGCTGCAGTAGCCGGATCTCTGGCACTGGGTCTGGCTCTGCAGTGCAGAAGGGAGGGTGGAAAAAGAGGAGAGCGGTAGTGATAGGGGACTCGATAGTTAGAGGTGCAGATAGGAGGTTCTGTGGTCGTGACAGAGAACCCAGGATGGTTTGTTGCCTCCCGGGTGCCAGGGTCAAGGATGTCTCTGATCGATTGCATGACATTCTGAAGTGGGAGGGTGATCAGCCAGATGTCGTGGTGCACATCGGTACCAATGAGATAGCAAGGAAGAGTCAGGAGGTCCTGGAGAGTGAGTATAGAGAGCTTGGTAGGAAGTTGAAAAGCAGGACCTCGAGGGTGGTAATCTCAGGATTGCTACCTGTGCTACGTGCCAGTGAGGGTAGGAATAGGATGTTCTGGAGGATGAACAAGTGGCTGAGGAACTGGTGTAGGGGGCAGGGTTTCAGATTTCACGATAATTGGGACCTCTTCTGGGGCAGGTGGGTCCTGTACAAGAGAGACGGGTTACACTTGAACTACAGGGGGACCAATATCCTTTCAGGGAGGTTTGTTAATGCTATTCGGGGGGCTTTAAAATAGATTTGCAGGGGGATGGGAACCACAGTACCAGAGCTGACAGTGTGGCTGGGGTGAAAATAAATGATGTTAAAAGTTCAAGCAAATCCACTAATAGAAAGGTTGTGAGTGGTGGTAAAAATCTTCTGAGGTGTATATATTTCAATGCTAGGAGTATTGCGGGGAAGGCGGATGAGTTGAGGGCGTGGATTGACACGTGGAATTATGATGTTGTAGCAATTAGTGAAATTTGGCTACAGGAGGGGCAGGACTGGCAGCTTAATATTCCAGGGGTCCGATGTTTCAGATATGATCGAGGCAGAGGAATGAAAGGTGGGGAAGTGGCATGACTTGTTAGGGAAAATATTACAGCAGTTCTCAGACAGGACAGATTAGAGGGCTTGTCTACTGAGTCCTTGTGGGTGGAGCTGAGAAACAGGAAAGGTATGGCCACATTAGTGGGATTGTATTACAGACCACCCAACAGTCAAAGAGAATTGGAAGTGCAAATCTGCAGAGAGATAGCAGGCAACTGCAGGAAACATAAAGTTGTGGTGGAAGGGGATTTTAATTTTCCATATATTGATTGGGTCTCCCATACTGTTAGGGGTCTAGATGGTTTAGAGTTTGTAAAATGTGTCCAGGAAAGTTTTCTAAATCAATATATAGAGGGACCAACTAGAGGGCATGCAATATTGGATCTCCTGTTAGGAAATGAGTTAGGACAAGTGACAGAAGTCTGTGTAGGGGAGCACTTTGTTTCCAGTGATCATAACACCATTAGTTTCAACTTGATCATGGACAAGGATCGATCTGGTCCTAGGGTTGAGGTTCTTAACTGGAAGAAGGACAAATTTGAAGAAATGAGAAAGGATCTAAAAAGCGTGGATTGGGACAGGTTGTTCTCTGGCATGGATGTGATCGGTAGGTGGGAAGCCTTCAAAGCAGAAATTTTGAGAGTGCAGAATTTGTATGTTCCTGTCAGGATTAAAGGCAAGGTGAATAGGAATAAGGAACCTTGGTTCTCAAGGGATATTGCAACTCTGATAAAGAAGAAGAGGGAGTTGTATGACGTGTATAGGAAGCAGGGAGTAAATAAGGTGCTTGAGGAGTATAAGAAGTGCAAAAAAATACTTAAGAAAGAAATCAGGAGGGCTAAAAGAAGACATGAGGTTGCCTTGGCAGTCAAAGTGAAGGATAATCCAAAGAGCTTTTACAGGTATGTTAAGAGCAAAAGGATTGTAAGGGATAAAGTTGGTCCTCTTGAAGATCAGAGTGGTCGGCTATGTGCGGAACCAAAGGAAATGGGGGAGATCTTAAATAGGTTTTTTGCGTCTGTATTTACTAAGGAAGCTGGCATGAAGTCTACGGAATTAAGGGAAACAAGTAGTGAGATCATGGAAACTGTAGAGATCGAAAAGGAGGAGGTCCTTGCTGTCTTGAGGAAAATTAAAGTGGATAAATCCCCGGGACCTGACAGGGTGTTCCCTCGGACCTTGAAGGAGACTAGTGTTGAAATTGCAGGGGCCCTGACAGAAATATTTAAAATGTCGCTGTCTACAGGTGAGGTGCCAGAGGATTGGAGAGTGGCTGATGTTGTTCCGTTGTTTAAAAAAGGATCGAAAAGTAATCCGGGAAATTATAGGCCAGTAAATTTAACGTCGGTAGTAGGTAAGTTATTGGAGGGAGTACTAAGAGACAGAATCTACAAGCATTTGGATAGACTGGGACTTATTAGAGAGAGTCAACATGGCTTTGTGCGTGGTAGGTCATGTTTGACCAATCTATTGGAATTTTTCGAGGAGGTTACCAGGAAAGTGGATGAAGGGAAGGCAGTGGATATTGTCTACATGGACTTCAGTAAGGCCTTTGACAAGGTCCCGCATGGGAGGTTAGTTAGGAAAATTCAGTCGCTAGATATACATGGAGAGGTGGTAAATTGGATTAGATATTGGCTCAATGGAAGAAGCCAGAGAGTGGTGGTAGAGAATTGCTTCTCTGAGTGGAGGCCTGTGACTAGTGGTGTGCCACAGGGATCAGCGCTGGGTCCATTGTTATTTGTCATCTATATCAATGATCTGGATGATAATGTGGTAAATTGAATCAGCAAGTTTGCTGATGATACAAAGATTGGAGGTGTAGTAGACAGTGAGGAAGGTTTTCAGAGCCTGCAGAGGGACTTGGACCAGCTGGAAAAATGGGCTAAAAAATGGCAGATGGAGCTTAATACTGACAAGTGTGAGGTATTGCATGTTGGAAGGACAAACCAACGTAGAACATACAGGGTTAATGGTAAGGCACTGAGGAGTGCAATGGAACAGAGGGATCTGGGAATACAGATACAAAATTCCCTAAAAGTGGCGTCACAGGTAGATAGGGTCGTAAAGAGAGCTTTTGGTACATTGGCCTTTATTAATCAAAGTATTGAGTATAAGAGCTGGAATGTTATGATGAGGTTGTATAAGGCATTGGTGAGGCCGAATCTGGAGTATTGTGTTCAGTTTTGGTCACCAAATTACAGGAAGGATATAAATAAGGTTGAAAGAGTGCAGAGAAGGTTTACAAGGATGTTGCCGGGACTTGAGAAACTCAGTTACAGAGAAAGGTTGAATAGGTTAGGACTTTATTCCCTGGAGCGTAGAAGAATGAGGGGAGATTTGATAGAGGTATATAAAATTATGATGGGTATAGATAGAATGAATGCAAGCAGGCTTTTTCCACTGAGGCAAGGGGAGAAAAAAAACCAGAGGACATGGGTTTAGGGTGAGGGGGGAAAAGTTTAAAGGGAACATTGGGGGGGGCTTCTTCACACAGAGAGTGGTGGGAGTATGGAATGAGCTGCCAGACGAGGTGGTAAATACGGGTTCTTTTTTAACATTTAAGAATAAATTGGACAGATACATGGATGGGAGGTGTATGAAGGGATATGGTCTGTGTGCAGGTCAGTGGGACTAGACAGAAAATGGTTCGGCACAGCCAAGAAGGGCCAAAAGACCTGCTTCTGTGCTGTAATTTCTATGGTTTCTAACCTGGCCTCCACAGCTGCCTGTGGTAACAAATTCCACAAATTCACCACCCTCTGGCTAAAGAAATTTCTCTGCATCTCTGTTTTAAATGAACACCTCTCTATCCTGAGGCTGTGCCCTCTTGTCCTAAACTCACCCTGCATGGGAAACATCCTTTCAACATCTACTCTGTCTAGGCCTTTCAACATTCAAAAGGTTTCAATGAGATTCCCCCTCATCCTTCCAAATTCCAACAAGTACAGAACCAGAGTTATCAAATGGTAATCCTTTCATTCCTAGAATCATCCTTGTGAACCTCCTCTGGACCCTCTCCAATGCCAACACATCTTTTCTTAAATGAGGAGCCCAAAACAGTTCACAATACTCAAGGTGAGGCCTCACCAGTGCCCTATAAAGTCTCAGCATCACATCCATGCTCTTGTATTCCAGACCTCTTGAAAATTGCATTTGCCTTCCTCACCACTGACTCAACCTGCAAGATAACCTTTTGGTTGTTCTGCACAGGGACTCCCAAGTCCATTTGCAACTCAGATTTTTGGATTTTCTCCGTTTAGAAAATAGTCTACACATTTATTTCTAATACCAAAGTGCATGACCGTACATTTTCCAACATTGTATCTAATTTGCCACTTTCTTGCCCGTTCTCCTAATCTGTCTAAGTCCTTTTATCCCCCACTCACTACCTCCTATCAATCAGCCAATGCTCTAACCATCCTAGTAACTTTCCTGTAATACCATGGGCTCTTAACTTGGTAAGCAGCCTCATGTGGCACCTTGTCAAAGCTGCAGAAAGTTGTAGGCTTAGTTAGCTCGATCTTTGGCATTAGCCTCCCCGTCATCTTCAAGGAGTGAAGCCTCAAAAAGGTGGCATCCATCGCAAAGGACCCCCATAACCCAGGACATGCCATCTTCTCATTTTCACCATCAGGGAGGATGTATATGAGCCTGAACTTGTACTTCAGGAACAGCTTCTTCCCCTTTGCCATCAGATTTCTGAATGGACATTGAACCCATGAAAGCCACATGGTCCGGGGAAGAAAGTGCAAATTCGACACAGACAGCATCCGATGTCAGAATTGAACCCATGCCTGTGGTGCTGTGCAGCTGCAGCCCTATGAGCTGTGTCACTGTGTCACCCCGTTTAACTGAATTACAACAGTGCAACTTCTTAATATCTGCTGGAAGAAATGTCTTCCATCCAATAATAATTTGTTCTGGTATTAACCACTGGAGATTTTAAAATAATATAAAAAATTAACTAGTGGCTCTATTGAACTTCTTCCCTTCTCTTTAATTCTTTTTCATCTTGATTCCATCCATTCTCCTTTCTCTCGCTACCTGATTTGACATTTAACCAGCCATTCTAACTGTTACTTCCTGGTTCTGATTTACGTGCCTCAGTCAGGAACCTTCCATTTGATCAATTAAAACGATGCAGTTGTTTATTCACATAGGTGCTGGATTTCTGTACAGGGGCACCGTGCAAAAACAAGTAGCAAATCACAGCAGGTTCAAATGTCAAAAAAAAATTAAAACTCCATCAGTACAATTGATGCCTTTGTCCACTGACTATAAAATAAAGACCTTGTGAATTTAAACAAAATCTCTGACTAGCAAATGTTTTACATCCATTTTCTCAGTCACAATCAGTAGAGGTTGTTCAGAATAATCAGCAAGATGTACTACTGAGAGATTGGACTAGTGTGGGAAAGTGCCCAAACAAAGCTATGTTGCCATTATCCAACTGACTGAAGTGGGGATAGCATGCTGTTGTGCATATATTCTTTGAAAACTGACTTTCGGTATTGTCAATATGAAAGCAACTGCAAAATAATTCCAATGTGCACGGTTTGCTGTAAGTTCAGTGCAATTCTACCTGACACCATCAGTACCATTGAACATGGACAACCTGATTGTTCCAATGGAGATCCGATTGATCTTATTTTCAAAAGGAAACAACAATTTCCTTGTTCTCCTTAATGTACACTCAAAATGAATTGAAGTTAGACTTGAGCATTACAGGAATGCATCACTGAGGTGTTAAACTGGATCTCTTCAGCACATGGAACGCAATGTCTAACAATCAACCGCACATTAGTTTGAGAGCTTGTATGATATCATTACATTAAACACTATGATTCCTCCCTTTTCATCCTGCTTCCAATTGAGCAGAAAAGAAAATTGTGCGTATTGAAGGAAGCTTCGAAGTAGCAAACACTCCAAGCTTTTCCCAATTCCACAAGGAATCATTGTTTGGCCAGCTTCCTGTTGTGACGCCACACTCTGCCACAGGTTTCAGCCCATAATTGTTAATGTTGCACATGATTAAATTTAATTCAGCTCAATTTAGAAGAGAAAGTAGAGAGATGCCAACTATAGCAAAAGGTAATGACCAGAAGCAAAAAAATAATCTTTCAAATGAAGAGAAAATGTTGCAGTGTCAAGAATGGTAAGCAAGGATGAGACATGGAAAGGAGACACTAATGAAACAGTCAGAGAACGTAGTCTGAACAGCATCTGGTAGACAATAGGGGGAAAACATCAGAACTGCCCAAGTTGCCTGCATGCTTGTGTAACACCCGGGAAAAGGCTTCACTGCTGCTGTAATGGTTTTTCTGTAGAAGCACTGCTGATTGTTTTTCTGTAGCAGCAGCGTTTGGGTTATGGCTGGAGATAACGGGGGCTTTGGAATGTGCGCCATCCAGAATAGACACCAGAACGGAGTGGACTTGGAGTGGACGAAGTCTGGGGAAATCGATGGAGGACCAGCAGAAGGGAAGCCATGGGCTCCAAATTGTGCACATTAGACTGATTCATTAAAATGGACCCTTTTCTTTTGCTTTACTTTGCTAACCCTTGAGTCGAATTAAGAATTATAAAACTAAATCATATGTTTGGTGGGGCCAGAGATTGTCTTACGCAGCCGACAGAACGTGAGGGATACAATTGTAGTAAGAGGGGCAAGGGACATGTTATGACTAATCTATTCCTGATATGGACATAGAATCAATGACTGCTAAATACCTACAGAGCAGCTGTGAGTTCAGCCAGGATGTCTTCAATGCCTCATCCTTACTTACTGTTCTTGTCACTTCAGCTCCTGCACTTGATTTGAATTCTTCCTTTGCTGCTTTTCCAAGGTAGGGAGGAACCATAAAGCATTTGGTGCATCATATCACACAAACTCTTAAATAAATGCAAAGGAAACCATGGTCCTTTTTTATTCCCCACTTTCCCATCATCTCCCTCCAACATTCAGTCAGCAAGTGGCCAATTAACCTTTGTTGAATTATTCTTCCATATCTTTGGGATATGGAAAGAAAGTGGAGCACCTGGAAAAAGAAAATTAGAAGGCATACATTTAGGGTAAGGGTTCAAAGATTTAGAGAGCATCCAAGGTGGAATTTTTTCATTCAGAGTCTGAATGAGGCAGAAGTTCTCAGAACATTTAAGAAGTATCCAGGTAAATATTTGAATTACCAAGGCATAAGAGGCTATGAATCATGTTCTGGTAAATGGGATTAGTGTAAATGATTGCTTAGTGGTTGGCAAGGTCTTGGTGGAGCAAGTTTCTGTGATATATGGCTCCACAGTTCTATGGGTCCCTGAAACTATGTGGCTGCAAGAATAACATGACAGCACTGGATTCTATCCTTCCAGTGAATTTGCAGGATTTTGTGGAGATGTTGGTGGTATTATTACAGTTTCCTGAGCAGCCTGCTGTAGGTATTCCAGATCATCAGAACCATATTGCTGCACAATAAACCTGAGTTTTGAGCCTGGTCCAAGGTCTTGATCTTCAAATATCCTTTTCCTTAATTGACCAAAGAATGAAAGTCATTGCAGCGTACATCATCCATCTGTGGTTTTTATGTTACTTCAATCTTTCTCGCATTACCTTTACAAATCATCTTCAACAATATTCCCATGGATGTAGTTAATCTTTGAGAACTAATAGGAAAATGTTCAAGCTAAGGAGACTATACTTCAGAAAAAAATGATTTAGGCATGGACTAGATGGGCCGAATGGCCTGTTTCAGTGCTATACTTCCCTATGACTCTATAAGGTCACCCAAACCTCAATGGGTGAGCTGCTATAAGCACATAATGCATACGTTTGTGCATGCTCAGAGGCCGAGACACAAGGCATTGTCAATGCATTCACCAACGCGTACAACATGATGCTTATGTGAACAAGGGCCTCTACCAGACTGCCCCACTGCAACACGGCAAGAGAGGTTCACAAGACACTGGAAAATCTGGACTTCTTCCTAATTTTGGGAGCCAACTCTCATCTTGAAGATGTCAAACTTTTGCCGGACAGTAGAGAATTTTATGATGACAGATGTGCACAAATTTAAACTCAAACACATCTCACAATCAGCTATTAGATAAAATTCTATCATATGGCATTATGCAGTGGAATTTCTAAGCCATATTATCTGATGAATAAGTATTAAATAGCCTTCTTGAAATAAACAATGCCAGAAAAATATGCTGTTGAGGAATTCTGCAAACCAGTAATCGGAGAAATAAAGGATGCCATTCAGGCGAACGTTTATCTGTGAACTCTGATCATTCTTTTGATTAAAGCTCATCAGTAATTGCACTGTTTAATCTGCTGCCCAGACAACCATTAGCAGAAGCAGTTGAAACATTTACTGTACTTGGAAGCGGCTGGTTCCTTGCCTTGCAGACCCTGCCAGATGCAATTAAACTGTCTGACTTACTCTCAGAATAAATACCACAGCCTCCATGTCATGGTCTTTTGCAGAGCTTTTTGTTTCATCTTCCTATATTAGCATTTAACTGGGTCATTTTTCCCCCAGTAAAAATAATCTTTTTCTATTGGTTCACAACCCCTTATGGATTAAATTAGCACTGTGAATTAATGAGATTTTATGCTTTTAAAGCCCATTTATATAACATAATCCTATTAAATTTATTGACACCAATTATACAGTTTCAGAGGAGTTTAGCTAAAATAATAGTCTCTCAGGATTTGCAAAGATAATGATTACTTTAAGAATATCTGCTTAAGAACACTTTCTGAGACCTGCACTAGACACTCGACACTAGAATGCTACAGCACAGTACAGGCTCTCCAGCCCTCGATGTTGTGCCAACCCATATATTCCTTAAAAAAAAAGTACTAAACTCACTCCACCCCATAACCCTCTATTTTTCTTTCATCCATGTGCCTGTCCAAGAGGCTGTTAAATACCCCTAATATTTTAGCTTCCACCACCATCCCTGGCAAGTCATTCCAGGCACCCACAACCCTCTGTGTAAAAAAACTTACCCCTGATATCTCCCCCAAAACTTCCCTCCCTTAACTTTGTACATATGCCGTCTGGTGTTTGCTATTCATGCCCTGGGAAACAGGTACTGGCTATCCACTCTATCTATGTCTCTCATAATCTTGAAGAGCTCTATCAAGTCCCTTCTCATCCTTCTACGCTCTAAAGAGAAAAGTCCCAGCTCTGCTAACCTTGCCTCATAGGACTTGTTTTCCAATCCAGGCAACATCCTGGTAAATTTCCTCTGCACCCTCTCCATAGCTTCCACATCCTTCCTATAATGAGGTGACCAGAACTGAACAGAATAATCTAAGTGTGGTCTCACCAGAGATTTGCACAGTTGCAACATGACCTCTCTACTCTTGAACTCAATCCCCTTATTAATGAAACCTAGCATCCCATAGGCCTTCTTAACTATCCTATCAACCTATGTAGTGACCTTGAGGGATGTATGGATTTGAACCCCAATGTTCCTCTGTTCATCCACACTCTTAAGTAACTGACCATTAACCCTGTACTCAGCCTTCTGGTTTGTCCTTCCAAAATGCATCAATTCACACTTTTCCAACTCCATCTGCCACTTTTCTGCCCAAATCTGCATCCTGTCTATATCCCTTTGTAACCTTCAACAACCTACAGCTTCATCCACAACTCCTCCAATCCTCGTGTCATCTGCAAACTTACTAACCCATCCTTCCACCTCTTCATCCAGGTCATTTATAAAAATCACAAAGAGCAGGAGTCCCAGGACAGATCCTTGCGGCACTCCACTAGTCACTGACCTCCAAGCAGAATACTTTCCTTCCACTACTACCCTCTGCTTTCTTCCTTTAAGCCACTTTTTTTATCCAAACATCCAAGGTTCCACTGATCCCATGCCTCATGACTTTCTGCATGAGTGTCTCGTGGGGGACCTTGTCAAATGCCTTGCTAAAATCCATGTAGACCACATCTACTGCCCTACTCTCATCAATTTCTTTTGTTACCTCTTCAAAAAACTCAATTAGGCTCATGAGACACAACCTTCCCTTCACAAAGCCATGTTGACTATCCTTGAGTAGACGGTACTTCTCCAAGTGCTCGTAGATCCTATTCTTAAGAATCCTTTCCAATAGTTTGCAGACCACCGACGTAAGACTCACCGGGCTATAGTTCCCAGGATTCTCCCTATTACCTTTTTTAAACAAGGGAACTACATTTGCCATTTTCCAATCCTCTGGCACCTCCTCTGCAGCCAAAGACGATTCAAAGATCATAGCTACTGCTCCAGCAATCTCTTTGCTCACTTCCCACAGCAACCTGGGGTATATCACGCCTGGCCCTGGGGATTTATCAATCTCGATGTTTTTAAAGATCCAACACTTCTTCTTCCTTAATCTCCACATTGTCCAGCACACAGGCCTGTTCTATTTTGACCTCACCATGATCAAGGTCCTTTTCACTTGTGAATACTGAAGCAAAGTATTCATTTAGGATCTCCCCACCCTCCTCCGCCTCCAGGCACATGTTGCCTTCTTTATCCTTTAGTGACCCCACCTTCATTCTTGTCATCCTTCTGTTCTTCACATACGCATAGAACGCCTTGGGGTTCTCCTTAATCCTACATGCCAAGGCCTTCTCATGCCCCCTTCGAGCTCTCCTAAGTCCTTTCTTAAGCTCCTGCCTGGCTACCCTATATTTCTCATGAGCCCCTCCTGCTTCCTGCTTCTTATATCTAACATATGCTTCCTCCTTCCTCTTGACGAGTTGCCTCACGTGTTTTGTCAGCCACGGTTCCCTCTTCCTACCATTTTTTCCTTGTCTCAGTGGGACAAACTTATCCTGAACCCAGCACAAGTGGTCCTTAAACTTCCTCTACATTCCGTCTGTGCTTTCACCCTTGAATATCTGTTTCCAATTTAATCTCACTAGTTCCTGCCTCATCCCTTCATAGTTAGCCCTTCCCCAGTTAAGCACTTTCCCATTTTGTCTGTTTTTATCCTTTTCCATAGCTATGCTGAAGCTAGGGGAGTTGTGGTCACTCTCACCAAAATGGTCCCCCACCAAGAGGTCTGCCACCTGACCAGGTTCATTACACAGAACTAGATCCAGTATAGCCTCTCCTCTCTTCGGCCGGTCCACACACTGTGCCAGGAATCCTTGAACACACCTGACAAATTCAGCCCCATCTATCCCCCTTGCAGTCAGGAGGTGCCAGTCAATATGAGGGAAGTTGAAATCACCCATAACTACGACCCTGTATTTCCAGCACCATTCTAAAATCTGCCTGCTTATCTGCTCCTCGGTGTCCCGAGGGCTATTTGGGAGCCTATGGAAAACTCCTAGCACAGTGATTGATCCCTTCCTATTTCTGACCTCCACCCACACTGACTCAGTGGACACTCCCTCTGAAGCGTCCTCCCTTTCTATAGCCATGATACTATCCCTGACCAGTCATGCTACTCAACCCACTTTTCTACCTAGGTGACTTAATCTTCAAAGCAATTATTGGCATACAAAGTTTAGGTATTGAAATTCTAACACAATATTAATATGTGTTTCTCTATCTGATTATCCAATAAAAGCTCCAGAGTTCTGCTCTTCATTGACCACTTCCCCATGATCATATAGTCACTCGCATCGCTGACCCTCATCAGTTCCTTCCACTCTGACCATTGCGATGGAAACCATCAATTTTCCTGTGGTTGTCATTGATCCTTATCAATTCCAATTTTCCAGTTTAATATTTGTTGCTTTCCTGGAGGCCCTCTTTCAATCTCCAAACTGGAATTGCTCTCTGATCTCCATGCTGGAAATTATACCCGTCTAGTTCTTCATCTCCTCTATTTCTTCTCAATCTTTTCCCACAGATTATTCTCCTATAACAGAACCTTTTTCCATCGAGCAATCAACAAGCATCTCAGCTACAGGATATCCAGAGGTGGAGTGAAGATCCAACTTGCAATTGGAAAGAAACAGTGCAATCTCATAGTTTACCAAGTTCTCAGATAAGTTGTCCATTGGGTCCTTCAAACCTTTTCATATTTCTTACACTGTTTGAAATCAGCATCTGGTTTCACCAACAGATACTGGCTAACATGGAAAGATTCAAGTGTGCAAAAGGACATTGGTGCAGATGAAACTGAGGAGAGAGCTAACAAGAACTGCATTCATCTGAGACCAATTCTTCTGATACATCCTGGACTGCAAAAACTAACTTTAATTCCTTGGTAGTCCGCTCCACTAAGAATCCCATCAGCAGAACTTGAAGCAATTTTGGATTGCTCTCTACCTGAAAGAAGCAATAGTTCTTTTTTAATGAATTTCAGGGAAAGAGCCAAGTTACAAGTATATATTTCAGATTGGAAAATACAAACTATTAAACTACCCCCTGCATTTCTTTTGGTTAAGTCAGTTAACTCTATATCAACACTAAATACACGTGTAAAAAAAAATCCTTCAAACGCACAGCAATTTCCAATATTGTACTTCCTTTGCTTGTTTACTTAGTTAATTAGCATGGTATGGTAATGTAACAGTTAACACACCCGCTTTACAGCATCAGCCAGCAATCAATGATTGGGTTTCAATTCCTGCCATTAACTGTAAAGATCTTGTATGTTCTCCGCTTGGCTATTTGGTTTTCTTCTGGGTGCTCCATATTCATCATATATTCCAAAGATGTACAGTTAGGCTTAGTGAGTTTGGAGCTGAAATCAGCACTATCTGTGGAATTGTCTGCCCAGGGAAGCAGTTGAGGCTTCCTCACTAAATATATTTAAGAAACAGTTAGATAAGTTTTTACATAGTAAGGGAATTAAGGGTTATGGGGAAAAGATTAGATTAGATTCAACTTTATTGTCATTGTGCCGAGTACAGATACAAAGCCAATGAAATGCAATTAGCATCTGACCAAAAATGCAAAGAACAGTGTTATTTACAAAATAACTGTGAATAAAAAGTAAGTGCTACAGCACACAAATATAAAAGTACTGAGACAGTACAATATGGGTGCAATGCTGCTTAGCGCTGTGATGTGAGGTTCAGCAGGGTCACAGCCTCAGGGAAGAAGCTCTTCCTGTGCCTGCTGGTGCGGGAGCGGAGGCTCCTGTAGTGCCTACCGGATGGGAGGAGAGTAAAAAGTCCATGGTGAGGGTGAGGTGCATCCTTGATAAGGCTTTTCACCCTGCCCAGGCAGCGTTTATGGTAGATGTTCTCAATGGTGGGCAATTGGGTGCCGATAATCCGCTGGGCAGCTTTCACCACACACTGGAGTGCTTTGCAGTCCGATACAGGACAATTGCCATACCACACTGAGATGCAGTTGGTGAGTATGCTCTCAATGGTACGGCAGTAAAAGTCCATCAGTATCCTGGAACAGAGGTGAGCTTTCCTGATGCTCCGCAGGAAATAAAGGCACTGTTGCGCCTTTTTGATCAGGATGGAGGAATTCAGGGACCAGGTGAGATCCTTGGAAATGTGGACACCAAGGAATCTGAAGCTTGATACATGCTCCACTACAGCTCCGTTGATGTAGATGGGGACGTGAGTGTGGCTCCTAGCATGCCTGAGGTCCACAATGATCTCCTTGGTCTTCTGGGTGTTAAGGGCCGGGTTGTTGTCGGCACACCACGCAGCCAGGTGCTGGACCTCATCCCTATAGGCCGTCTCGTCATCCCCTCTGATCAGGCCAACCACCGTGGTGTCGTCTGCGAACTTGATTATGGAGTTAGAACCGTGTACAGGAACACAGTCATAGGTGAAAAGGGAGTACAGAAGAGGGCTCAGCACACAGCTTTGAGGCACGCCGGTGTTCAGGGTGAGAGTGGAGGAGGAGAGGTTGTATAACTTAATGATTGGGATCTGTTAGTCAGAAAGTCCAAGGTCCAATTGCAGAGGGATGAGCTGATACCAAGCTGGCGAAGTTTGGTGATCAGCTTGGAGGGGATCACAGTACTGAATGCTGTACTAAAGTCAATGAACAACATTCTGATGTAAGAGTTGGGGCTGTCCAGGTGGGTCAGGGCAGAATGAGGTGCTGTGGAGATGGCGTCCTCTGTTGACCTGTTGGTGCGATAGGCAAATTGATGGGGGTCCAGGGTAGTGGGCAGACAGGATTTCAGATGTGATAGAACCAGTCTCTCAAAGCACTTTGCAATGATGGGGGTGAGTGCAACTGGGCGGAAGTCATTCAGGCCCGTGGCAGTGGAAGGCAGGTAGATGGAGCTGACTTTACGGACGGACCAGCCATAATCTTATTGAATGGCGGGGCAGGCTTGATAGGTCGGATGGCCTACTCCGACTCCTATCTCTTATGTTCTTATGAAAGTGTGGCAACACTTATGGGCTGCCTAGCGCAATCCTCACTGATTTGATTTGTTGCAAGTGATGCATTTCACTCTATTTTGATATCTTGATGTACATGTGACAAATAAAGCTAATCATTATCTTAATCTAATTAATTTGTTAACAATATTTATTCTTTAATGATTGTTCATTCAACATCTTCTGACTATTGACACTTTCAAAGGCTTTGAATATAGATCTAGACAGTTAGAGACATTTTTCTTCTGGTTTAAGATGGCACTAGTGAAACACGGCAACGACTTGCTGGTAGCAAACAAAACCACTAACCTGTAATTTCCTTTTGAGCTTTTGAACTGTTATTATAATCTGGCATTTTTGCAGAGTGAACTGAAGGTGCGTGACAATTGCAGCATGGTGAGTATGTGCCAAATCGAGGCCATGGGGCCCAAGCCTAAGAACAAGCCAATGTTTGGCCATTGCTGGAGTGAACTTGGTGGTGATTCGAAGCAGCAGAACTAAGGCAAGGTAGAGTCAAGGCTGAGCCGCCCAGGCCTGAGAGAGAGGAACAAGCCAATGTTTGATCAATTCAAGCACTAGGGCAAATTTGAAAGGTTGGTTACGAACCAAATCGAAGCGGCAAGGCCTTGGTCCAAGAGCGAAGAATGACCCATTATTTGCCAATTTAAGTGCCACGCCAGATTGAAAAGGTCATGGTGTTGGGGCCGAAGACAAGGGACAGGTATGTGTTCAGATCACTGCTCACAATGTTTACTCACCTCTGCACTGAACTGAGGCTGTGGCCTGCAATAAACGGGCTCCTGGATTAGTGGTGACTGACTTTGTGGCTGTGGACTCATTTCTGTAAACTTCAGTTCTGAATGTTTATTTGCTTACTTTTACTGTTTGCGCGATGTGTACTTTTTTTTGCACATTTAGAGTTTAACGGTCTTCTCTTTTTCAATGGATTCTCTTCGGTTTTTTTGTTTTGTGGCTGCATGCAAGGAGACGAATCTCAAGGTTGTGTATAGTATACATACTTTGATATTAGAAGTACTTTGAAGACCATAAGACTCAGGAGCAGAATTAAGCCACTCAGCCCATCATGTTTGTTCTGCCATTTGATCATGGCTGATTTATGTTTCTTTCTCAATTCCATTCTCCTGCCTTCTCTCTGTAATTTTTGATGTCCTTGCAAATCAAGAACCTATCAATCTCCGCTTTAAATATACCCAATATATTGATCAGGCATTGCGTACACAGTGAGGGAGGTTTCAAATATCACTTTATAAGAATAAATTAAATACTAAGTTCCACATGGAATTTGGAAATCTTTATTTTATTCCATTTTCAAAATTTACAGACAGGCAAAAATGTAATTACACCCTCACAGACTGGAAAATCACCTGGAGGAAACTCAGAGAGGGAGGAGAGCAGATGAGTAATTATCAACCCTGACATCTCGAGCCCATGATCAAGCTAAGTTCAAAAGTTCTCAGGAGACCCATCATTATTATTAAAGAAAAGATGTAAACAATGTAAAGCTACCATTCTCTTTAATCATAACATACACTATAACCAGCTAGGGACCAGAGCCCTGTTATTACTGGAAAGGTGCAATTGCAAGTGAGGGATCATTAGTGATGCAAAGTTTCTTGTCGCATTTTACACTCATGTAAAATTCTGAGATTAGCAGATGCAGCATAACAGTCCTTAAAGTGATTAACTAATCAAGTTATTAGATAAGAACTCAAATTGTATTTGGAAACATTTCTAATCTCCATTCCATGCAATTGTTAGCTTTTGATTTTCATTACTTCTGGGGAATATTGAGACTCAAGGGACGAATTGATGACTTCTTAAAAGTCAGAATGGTAAATGCAGTTCTCTACAGTTGTCATTCTACAAAACTTGTAAAATAATACGATCTATAACTTGCTCTAGGTTGTGATGTCTTCAGTATCTGAGTCTACATAGATCAAAGGGCTTCCACATCAGTTTTGAGGTTTGGTACTCCAGTCTAGTGAAATGGTCAACAGCGTAACAGCAGTTGTTTTAATATTCTAAGTTAATGTTCTCTTCAATTAAGTTGAACATCTTAAGTTTTTTTTATAACTCAAGAAAGCCTTGACAATGCCTCATAAACGATATTCAACAGGAGTAGCAATGAGACAGATATCCAGATAAATCCATAACACTGATGCCAGAATTATCTATATCGAGGGTCAGTGGAAAATTTTAGTTTTTAAAGGAATGTACTTTTTTTATTGTCGATGCTGAAGTTTTGTTTTCTGTTGAGAAAGTAAACTTGTGAGTACCAACAGATAGGTAGGCCTCATCTGTTGCAGTGAAATTTAATAAGATTGCCTATCATAGCTTCCTGCAAAGAGCTTTGATGACAGTCAGTGAAAATAAAATTTAACAGCAATTTGCCAGTGATCATTAAGCTAAATAAATCCCCACAAAATTGCAAGTCTGGTGCATATTTAACCAAGTATAAATATCCCAACTTGTTGACATTCTGCTGCCAGGCATTATATGGACTCAGCAAAATCTGGGCCATTGATTTTTAATGACAAGACGGCCCACTTGCCTGCTTCTGTGTTGCTGGAGTCAGGTGAAGATGCTGGTGAAAAGCACATTTGCTAATATTGTGTATTTCCTAAACAGAGATGCGTAAAGCACAGAAACTGGCCTTTCAGCCCTCAATATCAATATTGACAAACCAGTGTCCATCTACATCAACTGCGTTGTTCTCATCAGTACATTTTATTTCCTCCTCAAAAAATTAATTCAAATTGGTTGGGCAGGATCTTTCATTAACTGAGCCATGCTGTCAGGTTTTCATCAATCCTTGCCCTTCCAGTGTTGGTTAATCTTTCACTTAGATTTTTTTTTTGTAATTACGTTGTTTCCATTGACATTAGACTTACAAGCATGTAATAACCTGGCTTATCACTGCTGTCCATCTTGAATAAAGAGGACACATTTACTGGGATCTCACCTGAAGCCAGTGAAGTTCCAAATGTTCTCTTTCAGTGCTCTCGCAGTCTCCTCCATTTCCCCCGTCATTCTGAGATACCTCCATCAGGCCCCAAGGATCCATCACATCTAACACTTCCCCCCTTTTTAATGATAACACCTCCCAGAATTTCGCTGCATCACCCATCCCACCCCCTACTGAAATATCCCTGTAACAATATTCCTCCAGTATTTTGTGGGAGCTGCCCTGGATTTCCAGTATCTACAAAATCCTTTTTGTTAGCAATATTTTCCTTAGTGAAGATAGATGAAAAATTTTTCACATAACCTCTCATCTTTGCCCTCAGGTTCTACATGCAGATTGTCACTTTGGTCAATATTGAGTCCTGTTGCTTCCTGGTTACCACCTTGCTTTTAATGTACTTATAAAAGGTCTTGGCATATTGCGCATCTTCTTTGCCCACATAATTTTTAAGTAACTCTTCCAATTCCTTTGAATTGCCCTCATTTACGTTCATTATTCCTGCCATATGCTTTCATTATTTTTATCCAGCTCTCAAAATCACTTGACAGTCAGGGTTCCTTGAAATTGTTGTCCTTATTCTTCACCCTGACATAGACCACAAGATGCAGTAGAGGACCAGAATTGATACATTCATCTGATTTAGTCTGCTCTGCCATTCAGTCATGGCCAATCTTCTTTTTCAATATTGGTTGATTTTCTTTTTCAATCCCATTCTCCTGCCTTCTCCCCATAACCCTTAATGCCTTCACCAAACAGAAACCAATTAATCTCTGCCTTAAATCCACCCAATAACTTGGTGATCCACAGACTTATCCTCTGGCTGAAGAAATTCTTCATTATCTCTATTCCAAAGGGATGTACATTTATGTTTATTCAGAATCTCCCACTAATGGCAACAACTTCTCCACATCCACTCTATCCAATATTTTCAATACAGTATTTTCTGTAGGATCTCCCTCATCCTTCTTAACTTCATCAAGCACAGGCTCAAAGCCATCAAAAACTTGCCTTCTTTGTAATTGCATCAATATATTTGGCCCAGGATAGATCTTCAGAGATGTTGAAGTGCAGGAACTTGTCACTGCTCACCCTTCCCGCTTCTGATCCCTCAATGAGGACTGGTGTGTGATCCCTTAACTTCCCCTTTCTGAAGTCCACAATCAATTCCTTGGTCTTACTGACACTGAATACAAGGTTGCTATTGTGACAGCACTCGAACAGCTGATCCATCTCGCTTCTGTACAGCTCTTCATCACCATCAGATATTCTGCCAACAGTAGCTGTGTCGTCAGAAATTTTATAGATGGCATTTGAGCTGTACCTATCCACACAGTCATGGGTGTAGAGAAAGCAGAGCAGTGGGCTAAGCACACATCCTTGAGGTGCACCAGAGTTGATTGTCAGTGAGGAGGAGATGTTACTTCCAATCCGCACAGACTGTGGTCTCCCGGTGAGGAAGTCAAGGATCCAGTTGCAGAAGCCCAGGATTTAGAGCTTGTTGATTAGTACTGAGGGTATGATTGTGATGAACACTGAGCTGTAATCAATAAACAGCAGCCTACTATTTGTTCTGGTTCCAAGGTTGTCAAGCCGAGGAGTGGTGGGGGGACAAGCTCCCACTATCTAAAAGTGCTCCTCATGGCATGCACCTCAAATAGCCTCTGACAACCAAGTCCAACTCCTGGCCTTCTTGTGTGGCTTAGCCTCTAAGCCCAATGGAACTGTTTCTACTGACAGGAGAAGGGGCGAAGGCGAGTCCTGGCGCTTTAAAACCAGTGCTTCAGGTAGATAGAGCTCGTCAGCCTGGGAAGGCAGTCCATCTAAGAGAGGGAAAACTCTGATTTCAAACCTCCGCTGCCTTGCGGCCATACCCACTCATGGGAAAGACTTCAGGAGTAAACCCTGAGGACAAATCCAGAGCTGGAGTCCCTAAGGCAGTCTGACGTTGCCTTCAACTTCATTCTGGCAATTCCTGTGACGACACTGATGCCAAACTGTATCAGCCCTTGCCCTTCCCTTGGACAACATCGGTGTCGTGGAGAGGGGAGACTTGCTGCATGGGCAACTGCGCCCTGGAGAGGACACTCCAGCGTCACCTCACCACAATGGCACAACACGGAAGACTTTCCAGGCGCAGATCCATGGTCTCGCGAGACTAATGGATGCCACCACCACAATTTGTTCAAGTGATCCAAGGCCATGGGGAGAGCCAGTGAGACAGCATCCGCTGTAGACGTATTGTGGCAATAGGGAAATTGCAGTGGGGGAGCAACCTCTCAAAGCACTTCATCAGCAGATGCGAGTGCCATTGGTGATAGTCATTGAGGCGGCTCACTCTGCTCTTCTTGGGCACTGGTATGATCGTTGCACTTTTGAAGTAGTTGGGAACCTCTGACTGCAGCAGTGAGAGACTGACGTTGTCCTTGAACACCTCCGCCAATTGGTTAACACGAGCTCTACCAGATACACCAACGAATTGAAACAGCAGAGATGTGGCTTTTGAGGAGGATGCAAAGAATATCATGGACGAAACGAATATATAACGAGGATGTCATGAACAGAGCAAACACAAAAAGAGAAATAATGTATGAGATCATGAAAAGGCAACATAACTTCATTGGACATGTGGTTAGGAAAGAGGAGTTAGATGGCATGGTAATTATGGGAAAGATTGAAGGGAAGAAAGCAAGAGGAGGGCAAAGACAAATGATGATGGAGACAGCAGCCAGAGAATTGGAAATGAATACCAATGAATTGATCCACTTGACCTGAAACAGGAGTGTGTGGGCCATGGCAGTGAAAGCTCAAACTGGGCATGGCGCCTGATAATGATGACAACCAGGTACACCGTCAGGGCCTGACACGTTGTGAGGGTTCACCCTCTTGAAAGATGTCGTGCCATCAGCCTCCGAGAGAGAGATCACAGGGTCACCAGATGCTGCAGCGATTCACACAGGTGTAGTTTTATTCACCCTTTTGAACTGTGTTTAAAAGACACTAAGCTCATCTGAGACTGAAGCATCACAGCCATTCATGATATTTGCTTTGGCTTGTAGGAAGTAATGGCCTGCAGACCTTGCCAGAGCTGACATGTATCTGATTCAGTCTCTAACTTCAATTGGAATTTTTTTTTGCTCTTTAAAATAGCCTTCCACAGGTTGTACCTGGACTTCTTTTATAGTTCTGTATCACCAGTCTTCAATGCCACTGGCCTAGCTCTCAGGAGACCACAAACCTCCTGGTTCATCCACAGCTTTTGGTTTAGGTATGACTGGTATGAATTTAAAGGTACACACTCATCCACACAAGTATCGATGAAGACAGTGACAATTGTCGTGTATTCATTCAGATTCAAAGATGAATCCCTCAATATCGTTCAGTCTACCAACTCAAGGCAGTCCTGTAAGTGCTGCTCCACCCCCCTTGACAATACCTTTTTGGCCCTCACCACTGGTACTGTGATTTTTAATCTCTGCTTCTACATGAGGAGTAGAATTACTGTCAGGACTTCCCAAAGTGTGGGCGTGGGATGGCACAGTAAGCATTCTTGATGGTGGTATAACAGTGGTCAAGTGTGTTGGCTCCTCTAGTTCCACAGGTGATATGTAGGTGGTAGTTGTTCAGAGTTCTTTAAGGTCACCTGGTTGAAATCCCCAACGATGATAGGGATGGCTTTGGGTTTTGTTGTTTCATGCCTACCTCATGTAGGCTTGAGGTGGAATGTACACTGCTGCCAGGAAGATGGCAGAAAACTCGCTCAGCAGATAAAATCGGTCAGCAGATGGCGCTAACGGTGACTCCTTTACTTGCATCTTCGGAACCAGCTCTATTTCTATCTTTGATATTTTTTTTTTCCTTTTCCAGGTTCTTTTGAAGACCCTGACCTGGAGTTACACTCTGACTTCAGTTCTTTGCGGGAATGGGACCTGCTCTCAGGGCCTCACGACTGGCCGCTTTTTACTATACCAAGGACACGGCCTGGAAGACGAGCGCGACTTCAGGGTTCCAGGATTTCGTGGCTCTGGGTACGTGCTGATTCTAGGCCGGTGCCACTGACTGAGGCATCACAGGAGAACACAGAACATGGGGAGCAAATGGTTCGCTGCTGGGGGTTGTGTGTCCGGACAGCTGTGCCTTTCTGTTGCCAACTCTCTGGGCACAAAGCTCGGAAAAAGCCACGCAACTGACTTTTACCATCGTAAATCAGCGAGTTGTTTGTTATGTCTCCCCTCTCGCTGTGAAACGGGGACACTTCTTTTTTCACTTATTGGGGAGAGGGAGAGCCTGTGGTATGTCAAATTACCAGGGGAACAAGTAGTTTTTAGGGTACCTCAAGTCTGTGTCTTTATTGATGCTTTGCTGCACGTTTGACTACTCGGTGAAGGGTGCCGATGCTTTTTTGCTGGTGGGGGGGCATTGCCTTGCTGCTGCCAGTGAGTGGCGTGGAGCTGGGAAGAGGCTGTGGAGTTCTAACATTTAACTGCCATTCATTCTTTGGGGCACTCCTCTGTTTTTGTAGATGTCTGTGAAGAAAAAGAATTTTAGGATGTATATTGCATACATTTCTCTGACATTAAATGTATTTATTGACCTATTGATATGGACAATACTTGACCGTTAGATGTTCCAGCTCTAGTGAGCAGAACTGAGACACAACCGTCAGGTCTCTGTACCATCATGAAGCATACCCCCCCCCCACCTCCCCACCTTTAAAAGACTCAACTGATCTGTCTTTGTGGAGAACAGTAAAGCCATCAGGCTGGAGTGCTGCATCCGAGTAGCGGAGGATGCCATGTTTCCCTAAAGCAAAGTACGCAGCAGCCCCTAATGTCCCTCTGATACAGCAATCTTCTTCTGAGTTCTTCAATTTTATTCAGGAGTGGGGGTCTAAGGCCTTGCTATTTCAATCGTACCAGTAGGCCCGCTCACCATCCCCACTCTCATTTTCTCATCACCCGAGTCTACCGTCTGGGGTTCATCAATTTTGAGTATTGATATGTTTTTTAATAAAGTTATTTAATACTATTTAAGTAACTCCCTTTTTTCGGATTCAGGATCCTACTTTATGATACAGGAGTGAGATATGCCAACTAGTGGAGTGGTGCCACAGCAACAACCTGGCACTCAACGTCAGTAAGATGAAAGAGGTGATTGTGGACTTCAGGAAGGGTAAGACAAAGGAACACATACCAATCCTCAAAGAGGGATCAGAAGTGGAGAGAGTGAGCAGCTTCAAGTTCCTGGGTGTCAAGATCTCTGAGGATCTAACCTGGTCCCAACACATTGATGTAGTTATAAAGTAGGCAAGACAGCGGCTATAGTGAATTAAGAGCTTGAAGCGATTTGGCATGTCAACAATTACACTCAAAAACTTCTATTGTTGTACCATGGAGAGCATTCTGACAGGTTGCATCACTGTCTGGTATGGAGGGGCTACTGAACGGGACTGAAAGAAGCTGCAGAGGATTGTAAATCTAGTCAGCTCCACCTTGGGCACTAGCCTACCCAAGTATCCAGTACATCTTCAGGGGGTGGTGTCTCAGAAAGGCAGCATCCATTATTAAAGACCTCCAGCACCCAGGGCATGCCCTTTTCTCACTGTTACCATCAGGTAGGAGATACAGAAGCCTGAAGGCACACACTCAGCGATTCAGGAACAGCTTCTTTCCCTCTGCATCCAATTCCTGAATGGACTTTGAAGCTTTGGACACTACCTCACTGTTCTTAATATACAGTATTTCTGTTTTTGCATATTTTTAATAATCTATTCAATACACATAATTTACTTATTTATTTATTATGTTTTATTTTATTTTTTTTTCTCTCTCTGCTATATTATGTATTGCATTGAACTGCTGCTGCTAAGTTAACAAATTTCACGTCACATGCCGATGATAATAAACCTGATTCTGATTCTGATTCGTCTGCTTTGCTCTCCGTGTTAATGAAAATTCTACAACGTTAGAGCTGTTTACCACTAAAGGACCATGCACAACTGGATTATTAATTATCCTCTTTAACTTCTCAATTAGCTATTATTAGCAACACCTGCAGATAAATTAAAATATAACAATGTTTCGCAAGAATGGACAGAAAATTGTTTTCAATGCTATTTTTCAACTAATTCATTCCAAGATTGATTATAGCAAAATACTACCTATTCCAGTTTCACAAGTTTCTATCTAAAATTCACGTACTACTTTACATCTGATTCTGATTTGTCTCAAATAAGTTAATACCATTTTGATAGGCTTCATTTTGGTCTTCAGGAGAGGATTTGATAAATATATAGTGAGGAACCATATCTTCTTCATGATTGATGAAGAAGAGATCCAGTATAAACAGGATAAGCCAAATTGCCTCTTTCTGTGTTGTATCCATTTTAGGATTTTGTTAATTTTAGAAATTTCCCATTTGGCTACTTTACTCTTCATGACTTAGAATGTTTATTAAAATTTTGTTAATATTTCACCTAAGTTGGAAGCACTGGTAAGGCTTTACTGTCCAATGAGTTATTTCCATAGAACCTTTAAGACATTTATCATATGTTCCCTTAAGTTCAAGTTACTAGCACGTCCTTTATTTTAAAAAATGGATTTTACATCTTATGTTTTAGAAATAATCACAATTTATTGCTCAATCGTCATAATTTAACGTTCTTTTCAAAGTTCCACACACAAACATTCCTGTATTGAAGGAACACACACAAAATGCTGGAGGAACTCAACAGGTCAGGCAGCATCTATGGACATGAATAAACAGTCAACGTTTTGGGTCAAAACCCTTCTTCAGAACTGAAGAATTGCTGAATTGAGAGATTTTTGTACAAGTTTAGTTTTGTTTCTCCAGGTTATTACTTTAAGTGCAGGGACCAAAAAATTCAACTGTATTTCCAATCAAGATATTATTTTTTGCATGTTGTAATTTGTTTTGGAAAAAAAATAGCGTAGTACTTAATGTTTTAAGTTTAGAACCTTTGAAGGCAAAGCCTTAAACTGAAGTTGCCACCTTGCAATGGCATGTACTGTAACTCTTTATATAATTGAAATATAATCTCTTGCTGAAAGCTAAGATCTTCCAACCAAGCACTGTTAAGAATCTGTCAACTTCTGCAGGTAATGTTTCAGTCAGGTCTGGATGTACTGCTTATAGAGCTAAAGATGATTCCTGCCCCTGAACTTATTATTACCAGATCATTCTAGGTAGCGATAAAATCAGCCCCTTTGTTCTAAGTAGACAGCAATGATTATAGTGTCCTTGGATGAATGAATTGCTCTAAGGAGAAATGGTGATCCTCTCCACCTTTAACTTTTCACATCAATAATCTTTATTTTTTCCTGTTTTCAGTCTACCATTTTCCAGTTGGTAAAGTTTAGACTGTACATTTCTTTATTTATGGTCTTTATGAACAAAAAAGAGGGGAAAAAAAGCCTTTTTTTATGTTAGTGACAATTTATCAGAGTGTTATTTCAGCTGCAAAATTTGGAGCATTTAAGCCAGATCAACAGTTTATTTGAATTAAAGGGAACATTAATGACATTTTGATTTCAGGAACTTTAAGAGGAGCATGTGGTGGGTGGTATGTATTATAAAAGCATTTATCTATAAATATATCAAATAACTCGGGTTATGTCAGCAAACACTTCTGCAATATTAAAAATAGACTTTTGCTAGTTTCCATGGAAACTGCCCACAATTATAAAGGTTTTGCTATCTCTAGAACTATGGGAATCACTATCAGTTAGCATTTTTGTATTCAGTACATCGTTAGTAAAAAATACAATTATTGTACGGTGTTACTACTGAATTTTGACAATATATTTTTCCCTTAAAAACTGTTTCATTAACATATTTGTTTAAATAGGCAGAAGAATATATGCAAATTGAAAAGATAACAGATATAAGTAACTACCAAAATGCAAGTAAAGCAAGTGAATTGCCCTATTTTGCCAATCATAAAGTCATGGTTAATCTAATCCTGCTTTCTACACTACTTTCTCCTTCTCTCCTCATTACTTCTGTAGTTCAAATATCTATTAAGCGCTGTCTTAAGTATATTCCGTGCCTCCTCCTTCACATCTTGAGGGTGAGTAAGTCACAAGAACCAAGAAGTCACAGCCCTCTGACAACAGAGATACGTCCTTGTTTCTGCCTTAAGTGGACAAAGCTTTAATCTAGATGCCCCCACTGTCAGCATCTAACTGTGAACCCCCTCAAAATCTTATATGAATAAGGTGATCAGTAAGATCATTCTCATCTTTTACAGCCAGGAAGATAAAGGTCCAATCTGCCCTTCATTAGACAACCTTTCAACTGAGAAATCAACCAAGTGCATCTTCTCCAGGTTTCCTCTAATGCAAGTAAACATGGTGACCAAAACTGTATGCAATACTTCAGGTATATTTGCAGCCATGCCATATAAAGTTGTGTGAAACTTCCAAACTATTATACTCCATATCTCTTGCATTAAAGACCAACATTGCAATAACTTTCCAAACTGCTTGCTCTACCTGAATTCCAGCCTTTTACTGGGATCCTCAGGTAGCTTTATACCATAACATTTTGTAGCCTCCCTATATTTAAATATTTTTTTTCATTCTTCCTTCTGAAGTGGATAAACTCACATGTTCACACAACATACTCCATCTGTTAAAATTCCTGCCAATTTACTCAACTTATCTACATGCAGTGGAGACTTTATTAGACCCGGGAATGGAACTCAGTATGCTCTCCTGCTGCTGTAACCCACCCACTTCAAGGTTCAACATGTTGTGCATTCAGAGATCCTCTTGTGCACACCACCGTAAAGTGTAGTTATTTGAGTTACTGCCACCATCCTGTCGTCTTAAACCAGTCTGGCCATTCTCATTTAAATTTGAGTTGCTGCCACCTGATTGGCCATTAGATATTAGCATTAATGAGCAGGTGTTCAAGTGTACCTAATAAAGTGGCCACGGAGTGTAGATCCCTTTTAAGACTCCTTGTGTCTGCTTCACAATGTGCTAACCCACCTCTCTTTGCATCAGCAAATTTGACCACAGCATATTCAGTCTCCCCGTCCAAGTTATTAAAATAGATTGTAACCAGATGAAATCCTGGCACTTTTCCCTGTGAGCCCCCTTGATATTGCTCACCAGTCTAGAAGTAATCTATAATCTATCAAAAATAATTTTATTTAGTATCTTTGAAATTCTCTATTCCTCATTCTCATCCTCTAAGTAAGCCTGCACCATTTGTTTTAGATACTTTCTATATACCTGCAAAAGCTTTTACTGTCTATTCTTTATATTTATTTGCCCTCACACAGTGTTCTCCCATTTTATATGTTTTTTTGTAGTCATTTGTGGAATTCGGAATATATTCCCAAGTATTTTGCTCTGTGGTGTATATAGATAACAATGAAACTTGCAGATCAGAAGTTTAGATAGCCTTTCCTGAGTTAGTTATTTTCAAGCAAGAGAACAAGTCAGAGTGATACAATTGACTCAGCATCCTTGAATTATTTCCGAAAAAATCCTATTCTTAAGCACCAACACTTTAATTCCTCCTAATATTATTTGTTGACTGAGCATTTCATATGACTCAGCCATTTTGGTGGTTAAGCACTTTGACGTCAAGTTTAGTATATAAATGAAAGTCTCTTTTAAGTTAGGCTAAATAAGGCATTGTCAACTTTGATAACTTAAGTCATCAAGTGAGGAGGCAACTAGCAAAAGAAATCACTATTGTACACATTACTGTGAATCATAGACTGAAATTGAACTTGGAAAAAACTACAAATATGGCTCAGAAAGTTAATTGTATTACTTAACTATAATTTTCTTTTCTTGGTAAAATATCATGGATGTAGCAGTTTTATTTTTATAAGATGATTCACTATTGTGTTACATGAGCTATTTATTGTATTCTCAAGAGAAATGTTCCTTGAAAGTTAACCCACAGAATTCTGATAAATCTACTTTCCCAATACCTCCAAGACTAATGTGCGATACAGTGAACTGGAACCGTTATTCTATCACGAGGAAATCTGCAGATGCTGGAATTCCAAGCAAGACACATAAAAATGCTGGTGAACGCAGCAGGCCAGGCAGCATGTATAGGAAGAGGTACAGTCGACATTTCGGGCCAAGACCCTTCGTCAGGACTAACTGACTTCCAGTTGCCCGTTATTCTATGTTAGATCTCTGTTAATTTTCTGATCCTTAGGGTTTTCCGAGAGTCAGGAATGAGGAGTAGTCTTAATTCCAAGATTTCAGTTTAGCTTAGAGTACAAATAAACATATAGAAACTAAGCAAATTAAATAAAGAGCTGAGAAACAATGCTAAAAAGTGTATAGATGCGAAGACAAAGGATTAAAGATGGTGCTTAGTTTAGCTGCTATACTGCTTTCTGCCAGTGAGTGGGAATGAACCACTACATACTGTGAAAAACACATGAGTTTGTTAAAAAGTACAAATCTTATTTAAAAAGTATTAATTTTTAAAAAAAGTGTTTTAAAACATCTATCCCTGTTAAGCTTTACACAGAATGTTGTATAACTTTTAACCTAACTTTGGCCTCTTTGTAGCCCAGATCATGGATATAAAAGTTAATACCCTGTAATTACCCATTGGTATGAGGCATTAAATCTGTTTCTTTCTCTGCAGATCTTGCCTGATTGATGAGTTTTACCAGTGTTTTGTTTTCATCATTGACTTCTAGCTTCTGTAATTTTTTGTTAAATCTAATAATGTAATTTTAATTGTTAATATCTGTTGTCCCTCTCTTCAAGAAGGAAGGAAGAGAGAAAGCAGGGAATTATAGACCAGTTAGCCTGACGTCGGTGGTGGGAAAGATGCTGGAGTCAATTATAAAAGATGAAATTACGACACATCTGGATAGCAGTAACAGGATCGGTCCATGTCAGCATGGATTTACGAAGGGGAAATCATGCTTGACTAATCTTCTGGAATTTTTTGAGGATGTAACTATGAAAATGGACAAGGGAGAGCCAATGAATGTAGTGTACCTGGACTTTCAGAAAGCCTTTGATAAAGTCCCACATAGGAGATTAGTGGGCAAAATTAGGGCACATGGTATTGGGGGCAGAGTACTGACATGGATTGAAAATTGGCTGGCTGACAGAAAACAAAGAGTAGCGATTAACGGGTCCCTTTCGGAGTGGCAGGCGGTGACCAGTGGGGTACCACAGGGTTCAGTGCTGGGACCTCAGCTGTTTACAATATATATTAATGGTTTAGATGAGGGAATTAAAAGTAACATTAGCAAATTTGCCAATGACACAAAGCTGGGTGGCAGTGTGAAATGTGAGGAGAATGTTATGAGAATGCAGGGTGACTTGGACAGGCTGGGTGAGTGGGCAGATGCATGGCAGATGCAGTTTGATGTGGATAAATGTGAGGTTATCCACTTTGGTGGTAAGAACGGGAAGGCAGATTATTATCTAAATGGAGTCAAGTTAGGAAAAGGGGAAGTACAATGAGATCTAGGTGTTCTTGTACATCAGTCACTGAAAGCAAGCATGCAAGTACAGCAGGCAGTGAAGAAAGCTAATGGCATGCTGGCCTTCATAACAAGGGGAATTGAGTATAAGAGCAGAGAGGTCCTTCTGCAACTGTACAGGGCCCTGGTGAGACCACACCTGGAGTACTGTGTGCAGTTTTGGTCTCTAAATTTGAGGAAGGACATTCTTGCTATTGAGGGAGTGCAGCGTAGGTTCACGAGGTTAATTCCCGGGATGGCGGGACTGTCGTATGTTGAAAGGTTGGAGCGACTGGGCTTGTATACTCTGGAATTTAGAAGGCTGAAAGGGGATCTTATTGAAACATATAAGATTATTAAGAAATTGAACACGCTGGAGGCAGGAAGCATGTTCCCGCTGATGGGTGAGTCCAGAACCAGAGGCCACAGTTTAAGGGGTAGGCCATTTAGAACGGAGTTGAGGAAAAACTTTTTCACCCAGAGAGTGGTGGATATATGGAATGCTCTGCCCCAGAAGGCTGTGGAGGCCAAGTCTCTGGATGCTTTCAAGAAAGAGATGGATAGAGCTCTTAAAGATAGCGGAATCAAAGGTTATGGGGATAAGGCAGGAAAAGGGTACTGATTGTGGATGATCAGCCATGATTACAGTGAATGGTGGTGCTGGCTTGAAGGGCCGAATGGCCTACTCCTGCACCTATTGTCTATTGCTTTAATATTTAAAGCTAACTTAGTTGTGATGAGGACACCTAAGAAGAGTTGAAAGATTTTTTGACAGTGGCAATCTCCTGAAGACCACCAGTTATTCTGGAGGCCTAGCTTCAGCACTTCACTGCTAAAATCTGTGTACTCACTGGATAACACTTGGGTGCTAAAGGTCAGGTCAGATTTGTACATCCAGGAAAGGGCAGTGTGGACAGCCAACCACCATGAGCAATGAAAATGAACAGCTGGCCTGGAAAAAGCAAAGCTGTATTATCCAGTAGCACTTAGATTCACTGTGATGAAGAGATTTGAGAGGTTGGTGATGAAGCATACCAATTCCTGCCTGAGGAGCAACTTGGATCTGCTCCAATTTGCTTATCATCACAACAGGTCAACAGCAGATGCCATTTCATTGGCTCTTCACTCAACCCTTGAACATCTGGACAATGAAGACACATATATAAGATGTTCTTCATTGGCGACAGCTCTGTATTCAACACCATCATTGCCTCAAAACTGGACAATAAGCTCCAACACCTAGTTCTTGTGCAACTGGATCCTTGATTTGCTCACTTGTAGACCCCAGTCAGTTCAGATTGGCAACAACATTTCCTTCACAATCAGCATCAGCACAGGTGCACCACATGGCTGTGTGCTTAGTCCTCTATTCTAATTGCCTTACGCTTATGACTAAGTACAGCTGCAATGCCATATTTAAGTTTGTTGATGACATGATGGCCAAAACAAAGATGGTGACAAATCAGCACTTAGGAGGGATTTTGAAAATTTGGCTGAATGGTGCCACAGCAACCTATCACTCAACATCAACAAAACTGAAAAACTGTTATTGACCACAGGAGGAGGAAACTAGTCCTCCAGCTGGTCCTCCAGCTAGTCCTCATGAGGGGATCAGCAAATTTAAATTCCACAACATTATCATTTCAGTGGATCCAGCAAGTAAGTGCCATTACAAAGAAAGCACAGCAGTGCCTCTAGTTTCTTAGAAGTTTGTGAAGATTCAGCATGTCATCTAAAACTTCGACAAACTTCTATAGATGTGCAGTGGAGAATATACCATCTGGTTGCATCTTGGCCTGGCATGGAAACACCAATGCCCTTGAATGAAAAACATACAAAAAGTAGTGAATATGGCCAAGTCCAGCACAGGTAAAGTCCTTCCCACCATTGAGCACACCTACAATGAGCGCGGTCACAGTACAGCAGCATTCATTATCAACAACCCCCACCATCTAGGTCTTGTGCTCTTCGTGCTGCTGCCATCAGCGAGAGGGTAAATGAGCCTCAGGACTCACTTCACCAGGTTCAGGAATAGTTAATATTCCTCATTCATCAGGCTTTTGAATCACCGATGATAACTTCACTCACCCAAAACTGAACTGATTCCACAACCTATTCATTTCCACTTTCAAGGACACTATGACTCAATTTATTTATTATCTTTTTTGTATTTCTTTTTTCCCCTCCTCCAGTTTCAACAATTTTCAAAACAGCACCAGTTTTCAAATTACATTTAATTACAATTAGATTTTAAATTTCCCCTTCCCACCCCACTCTTCATTTGCCAAAGGGATCATTCTCTACGTGACTCCCTTGTCCACTCGTCCTTCCCCGTGGACTCTCTCCTAGCACTTATGCCTGCAAACGGGATGTGCTACACCTGCCCATACACTACCTCCAGAAGTGCCATTCAAAGCCCAAACAGTCATTCCAGGTAAGGTGACACCTCACATGTGAGTCTGTTGGGGTCATCTACTGTATCAGGTGTTCCCAGTGTGGCCTCTTGTCCATCAGTAAGACCAGACGTAGATTGGGGGACTGCTTTGTCGAGCACCTTGGCTCTGACTGCCACAAAAGGTGGGATTTCTCAGTGGCCTCTCATTTCGATTTGACTTCCTAACCCAACATATTGGTTATAGCCTCCTCTACTGCCATGATCAGACTGAGGCCACACTCGTACTGAGGAGCAACACCTCACATACCATCTGGGTTGCCTCCAACCTGATGGCATGAACATCAATATCTCTAACTTCTGGTAAGTTCTTTCCCACCCTCCCCCCATATCTTTTCTCTTTTTCCATTTCTGCGAAACCTCAAGGCCCGGATGTAAGAGGCCATGCATGGAGTCGATAACCGTACATCTCCAGTTTGCAGGGGCACGATGGGGCAAGGGCGACCGGTTGAGATAATGCATGGAAGTGAAACCACAGCTTCCCCGAACCTAATGTCAGCCAACCGCAGGCCCATGACTGCTGTTCGGTAAGCCCGGACCTCTGGGTCAGTAACTTTGTCGGTTGCCATGCCGGCATCGTCGACCTCTATGCCTACGGCCTCAGAGGTTGTACGTGAGAGGCAGTCGGCCACAGCATTATTTCTTCCCTTGATAAGTTGTATATCATTTGTGAACTTGGATATGTAGACCAGGTGTCATTGCTGCCCTAAATACCAAGGGTCTGATAATTTGGCCATCACTGCACAAGAGGTCTGTGGTCAACAAACGCTGTGGAATGGCAACCCTCTAGAAGGAAATGAAAATGGTGAACAGCCAGCTGGAGAACAAGAAATTCACTGTCAAACATGCTGTACTTCCTTTCGGGGCAGACGGAACTGCTGGTTAAGGAAGGCAAGTGGCTGCCACACGCCTCTGACCAGCTGTTCACGCACAGTATCCACAGCATACATCTACAAACAAGAGAAAATCTACAAATGTGGCAAATCCGAGCAACATACACAAAATGACTCCTGCCGAAGGGTTTTGGGCTAAAACATCAACTGCACTTTTTTCCATAGGTGTTGCCTGGCCTATTGAATTCCTCCAGCATTTTGTGTGTGTTCCACAGCATATGTCTCCTCTGTCTTGTCTTAAATGGCTCTCACTATGCATTGAGTGCCCCTGGAATGTTTATCAGTGGAAACATCTACTCCAGGGTCTCTCAACCGGAGTTCCATGGATTCTAGGATTCTAGGTTGCACAAGATGGTGATTTTTAAAAATAAACATCGTTTTTGAACCTTGCGTGACACACAATGCCAGCACTTGCAGTGGTGGGCAGTGACCGACAGCCCTGTTAGCAATCTCATTAGAGGTCTCTCTACCCAGTGTGGCAGTGCGCAGTAGGGCCACGCTTATTTGGTTGAGTCCTCTCTGTCCTGAATTACCACCCCCAACTTCCCCTTACACGCTGCTGACTGACTTATAGGAGCAAATAAACTCTACCAGTGTAGGAGAAAATTGGAGAGAAATTTTCACTTTGAAGACAGTCCAATGTGGCAGGCCTAGGCCTATGGAGAATTCTGAAAAGGTTAATGATGAAGAATTACAATCTTCTGAGTCATTTCAGTACAATAGTTCAACAACATACACAAAAAAAGTCCGTCTTTGGATTTTACATGGACCGGTGATCCAAGTTGTCCTATTCCATTGTGCCTCGTCTGTGGCAAACAATTTACAAATGCAGCAAAGGCTCCAGCAAAATTGAAAAGACACTAAACGGAAAAATCACAGCCAAATGGCACATAAAAGCGCTGATTATTTTAAATGGCTATTGGAATCTCAAAACAAAGAAAAGCTTCTGTTAATAAAGTCACAGTCAGTTAAAAAAGTTCAGGAAGGAAATTATTTAGCAGCAGAACTTATTACCCAGAAAAGGAAAAGTCACACAGTTGGTGAGAACCTAATAATGCTAACATGTAAAATTATAGTGGGTAAAATGCTAGGACAAGATGCAGTATAGAAATTGAAAATGTTTCACTCTCAAACTGTACGATAAGTCAATGTATTGATGACATCTCACATGATGCTGAAGAGGTTTTATGTGATAAACTGAAAAACAATAGCTTCTCTATCCAGGTTGATGAGTCAACAGATTTCACCAATAAATGTCATGTTGTAGCATTTGTAAGATTTGTAATTGATTGCAAAATTCAAGAAAACTTTTTCTGTTGCAAAGAGCTGCCTGAAACAAACAAAGGCCAAGATATATTTATTGTTTTGTCTTCATATCTGGAAACAAAAGGTCTGACTTGGAGGAACACTCTGCCTTCTTCACAGAGAGGTGCTGGCGTTGGAGTCCTGGAAAAGAAATGAAAAAAAAATTCTGGATGATGCTATAAAAATGACTAACTTTATTAAACAAAAATCAGTTCACTCAAGAATGTTTAAAAAACTGTGTGCAAACCTGGAGAAATAGCATGCCAATCTCCCGCTACTTACCAAAGGAAGAGTTCTCATCAGGACGTTTGAGCTGAAGGAGAATCGCAGGAGTACTTTCACAAAAATAGTAGGCCAGATTTTGCTGAGTGTTTTGAAGATGAAGAATGGCTGCAGAAACTAGCCTACTTGGCAGACATTTTTCATCATATGAACCAGTTGAACAAGTCTCTGCAAGGCCCTGGAGAAAATGTTTTGACTTCAAGTGACGAGATACTTGGACTTAAAAGAAAACTGAATATTTGGAAAATTCTGGTTGCAAAAGGAAATCTTGAAATGTTTGCACTCCTGCTTGGGCTCGAGACTGGGGAAGGATATCAGAAAGTTCTGAGTCTTATTGAAAACCACCTGGAAGAACTGCAGAACAAAATTGAACAGTATTTTTCCTCCCTTTCGACACAAGAGGGACCCTTTCTCTGAACCTTCTGCTCAGCCTGAGAACTTGACTTTGACAGAAGAGGAAGAACTTTGTGAGCTGCAATCTGATTGTGCACTCAAGATAAGATTTACTGACTTGCCCTAGTCAAGTTCTAGATTTCTGTGAAAGTAGAGTATCTTGCCATTCATAGGAAAGCAATGAACATTTTGCTGCAGTTTTCAACTCCTTACATGTGTGAGCAAGCTTTTTCTTGTTTAACAAGCATCAAGAGCAAAGATAGAAATTATCTCAGTTCAGTTGAAATCCATGTGTGCATATCTGAAGTTCTATCCAGAATTGAGTATTTGTGCAGCAAGAAACAAGCACAGGTTTCATATGCTGGGACTATACCTGAGCTTGATCATGTCACTTAGTAAAAAAAAACTTCAAAGTCTTGTATAAAATTGAGTCTTTGGCTTATTGCTTTTAGTAACTTTACTATTCAACATAGTCAATAAATTTTCATGTTGTAAATAGCATTAATTAAAATCAATTTACAACCATTATTTAAATTAAATCTACCAAGTCTACCTTTAGAAAAATTAAGTCCCATTTTGTCTTAAGCCCGTTATTTAACAGAACTGTGTTATGTTTGCCTTATGAGTTTTTAAAAATTATCAAAAGGAAAGAAAGATTAATTTCAAGAAAGGTAAGCTAAGCTCAGCTACCTGTTTTTTTTCCCAAGAAGGGTTGGCTAAAAATTCATTCCCTACTCAGAAGAGCATTGATAATTATTTTTGGATTATTATATATACAACTTACTGATCACACTGATGTACTGTGAGCTGTAGATATAATAGTTTTTTCACACAGGTGTTCCCTGAGATCTGAAAGTTATTTCAAGGGTTCCTCCAGGGCAAAAGGGTTGAGAAAGGCTGATCTACTCTATCACTTTGAAAATGCTGCCCTCTACAGGGACCTATGGCCAATAGCAGGGTAACTGAATAATCTTCCGTACAAAATAAATCTTAAAATTACAAAATCGTTTGAACTGTCTCAGAGAAAATAGTCTAAGGATCAGGGTGTGCACATGGAACTAAGACACAAAAGAACAAAACCATATAACAATTATTAATTTTCCTTCTTAGGGAGTTAAATTCCACGTGAGATTATTTCTACTGGATTAGAATGGTTACTGAGTTTAACTTCATTTTGCTGTTTAAATGCTCAGTTTTTCCCGATGAGCAATCTTCCCAGCTGCTTTTAAAGTAGACTGATATTACCCTGTGTTCACACCACTATGGTGAGTTCTGTGGAAGTTCTCTCAGTAAAAACAGTAAAAGTGTATTTTGGGCTAGGCTAGGCTGGGCTGCACTGGTAGAGCAGTAATACTGTGAGGAGCAGAGACAACCATGGCACCTCAGGACTGTCAACATTTTGATCACTGAAATTAATTTCAAGCAGAATACTGAACTCACCTTTGAATTCTATTGGTTGGCATTTATATAAGTCCCCATTCGCTTGCCTCAGTCCTGATTGGCTACTCCTTCAAATGACCTTTGAATTCTATTGGTTCACATTATATATTTCTATTGGCTTGCATTTATATAGGCCCCCATTCGCTTGCCTTGGTCCTGATTGGCAGTTCTTTGGCTCTTTGGGGATCATAGATGGTGTCTATTTCAATATGTTTGTTTACAGAGTAAGCAGAAGAGAACTACGGTTCTAAAAATTCTCGTGCCTGCTTCGTGATTGCCTGCACCAGAAGCTTCGCGGTGTGCCAGTTAAAGTGGTGTCCTTCTTGGTCTCCATGTAGTAAGATCAGCAAAAGTGGCATCTACAAACCCCTAAGAGCCAAAGAAACATGAGCCAATAGAATTCAGAGGTCAACTAGAGGTGAAGCCAATCAGGACCGAGGCAAGTGAAGAGGGGGCCTAGCCTATATAAATGCCAGCACTCCCAGAGAGAAACACCAACAACTACGCACTGAGGACGTCACCTCAACCGGCGATGAAATACCTGCCAAGCTCAGCAAACATTGCAGCAAGTGCCTCACCCCAAGCTACCAATATTCAGCATCATCCTAAACTTATTATTTTCATTAGTTTCACAAGAAATTAAGGATGGGGCCTTATGGTTATTCTTTTACAGGGGTGTTAACTTGCATTTATTCTTCATTTACAAAAGCCCCATTGCTAACACTACCTCTGCCTTTTCCTCTCAAAGCACACCATAAGGAATGTACATGGCTCACATGGACTGGTGACCAGGTCATTGTGTTGATTGCATTGTAGCATTGTCGTATCAGTGATTGTAAAATATTTGCATTAACTTGTGCCAATTCAACAAGTAACAAAATTTTTGGAGTGTTGTACATTATGAACATTGAGTTTTGTAAACTTCAATCGTGTATGTGCTTACTAAAAGGTTTTATTGTCACAGGGATGCGTATAATTTGCAGAATTAAATAGAAGAGTAGCAGGTCAACAAATCTGCTTAATTCAAGAGAATATCAAAAAGATTCAGATGATTCAGTTGCCAGAAATCTGAAATGAAAGCAAAATTTATTCAAACTATGCAGCATTCAAGAGTTCCATTTCAAGTCACTGATATTTCTTTAGAACTGAAAAATAATGTTAAAGGACCAAGGACAGGAAAGAACAAAATGGAAGGTCTCTTATAGGCTGGAGGGCAGAAGAGATTGGATGATAAAATGGTTGAAATTTTTGGTTCTTGGTGTTGACTGTGTAAGGGTATAATCCATAGGGGGAAAAAGCTGTTCTTTGAGCTCATGTTGAGCTTCACTGGAAAGAAAATATGAAGCCAAGGACAGGCAGATTTGAAGGAAGTGACATGAAGAGCTATATCGACCAGGACGAAAATTTGGAATCTTGCTTGTACATTAAACAGAGGTGCTTCATAAAAGGGTTTTGCACTCTCCTGTCTCTCTAGGGCAATACAAATTACAATAGCAACAAAATAAGCAATATAAAAAATTTAAAACGTAAGGGAATTGTTGTTTCACTTGTAAAAAAACGCTTGAGGTGAAAGATTGGGAGGATGAGGTACCTCATTCTTTATGTTTGCATAGAAAAGTGCCAATATTGGGGGGGGGGGGAGGGGTTAGTGAATAAGGAACCAACTAGGATGTTAAGGACAGGCCGATTCTTATGAAGTGCAGGGAGTGAAGTAGAATGTGTTAGTAATGGCATTGGTTTCATGATGCATCAAACAGTGGAAGTTGATCTGCTGAATATGAGGATCAGCAGAGTATAAGATAGGGACAGGGAAATTAATGATACTAGAAGCCAAGGTAGGGCAGGAGCAGAAAGGCAGGAAAAGAACCCTGCCATCTTGATTGAGGGAAAAAGGAAGACATGTCACGAGCACTGTAGTTGAAGGTCCCAATTTTAAGATAAGTGGCAGAACCAAGGTGAGGCAAGGCAGTGGGCCCATCGCCCACAGCAGGAAAGACCAGAGGTTCGATCAATTTAAGTGCCAGGCTGAATCAAAGAGGTCAGGTACAGGCCAAATTGAGGCAGCGGGGTCCAGACCCCAGAGCATACCGAGGTGACTGAACCTGAAGCTTGGATGATGGTTTAAGCACCAGGCCAGGTTAAAAAGGTCAGGGTGTCAGGGCCGGAGGCAAGAGATGCTCTGGTTCAGGTCACTGCTCCACTCTACACTGAACTAAATGTCTGTGGACAGGACTGTCTTTACGGACTTCAGTTCAGGCAGTTACTTGCTCGCATTCATTGTTTGCATGATTGTTATTTTTTCATTCTGCACATTGGGTGTTTAATGGCCTTTTTTAATGGGTTCCTTTGGGTTTCTTTGTTTCATGGCTGCGTGTTGGGAGACAAATCTCAAAGTGATATAAGGAATACATACTTTGGTCATAAGTGTACCTTGAGCCCGGAACTTGTTTAACTTAGCTATGTGCTGGAGACACTGGAGAATGGAATGGAACCTGCAGTGCATCCTGGCTTCAGTAAGGACGGCTTTGATGATAATTCTACCCCTGTAAGCAGTAACTCACACAAGCATTGAGGATGGACTATGCCTGATCAGTTAATGGCAAAATAGCAACTAAATGTGAGATAACATCCATCAGTTAACATGGCAGGCAATAAATTTCAGAATTATGAGAGGCCTTTGTCACTTAAATTGTTCATAGAATCAGTGGAAACAGAGCCAGATGTGTTTTTTTTAAGTGAGAATCTCTTGGAATCATTTGACGAAATAACAGGCAGGATAGACAAAGGAGAGTCAGCGGATGTTGTTTATTTGGATTTTCAGAAGGTCTTTGACAAGGTACCACAAACAGGCTGCTTAGTAAGATAAGAGTCCATGGTATTACAGGAAGGGTACAAGCATGATTAGAAGATTGGCTGACCGGCAGGAGGCAAGGTGTGAGAATGAAGGGGCCTTTCCTGGTTGGCTGCTAGTTTCCAGTGTGGGAACCGCTTCTTTTTACATTATATGTAAATGATTTGGATGACAGAATTGATGGCTTTGTAGCCAAGTTTGCAGATGATGTGAATATAGGTGAGGGGCAAGTGGTGTTTCAAAAGCAAAGAGGCTGCAGAAGAACTTAGACGGATTGGGAGAATGGGAAAGAAGTGGCAGATGGAACATAGTGTGGGAAGTATATGGTCATGCACTTTGTGGAAGGAATAAAGGAAGAGACTATTTTGCAAATGGGGACGAAATTCTAAAATCAGATGTGCAAAGGGACTTGGGAGCCCATGTGCAGGATTCCCTAAACTTTCAATGTTGAGTCAGTGGTGAGGAAGGCAAATGCAATGTTAGCATTCATTTTGAGAGGATTAGAATACAAGTGCTGTAATAGTATGTAATGCTGAGGTTTTATAAGGCATTGGTCAGACCGTATTGTGAGCAGTTTTTGATGCCTTATCTTAAAAAAAGCTGTGCTGGCATTGGAGATGGTCCAGAGGAGGTTCATGAGAAAGTTTCTGAGAATGAAAGGGTTAATGTATGAGTACTTTACTTTATACTTTATTGTCGCCAAACAATTGATACTAGAGCGTACAATCATCATAGCGATATTTGATTCGGTGCTTCGCGCTCCCTGGAGTACAAATCAATAGTAAATATTAAAAATTTAAATTATAAATCATAAATAGAAAATAGAAAAGGGAAATTAAGGTAGTGCAAAAAAATCTGAGAGGCAAGTCCAGATATTTGGCGGGTACGGCCCAGATCCGGGTCAGGAACCGTTCAGCAGTCTTATCACAGTTGGAAAGAAGCTGTTCCCAAATCTGGCCGTACGAGTCTTCAAGCTCCTGAGCCTTCTCCCGGGAAGAGGGACAAAAAGTGTGTTGGCTGGTTGGGTCGTGTCCTTGATTATCCTGGCAGCACTGCTCCGACAGCATGTGGTGTAAAGTGAGTCCAAGGACGGAAGATTGGTTTTGTGTGATGTGCTGGGCCGTGTTCACGATCTTCTGCAGCTTCTTCTGGTCTTGGACAGGACAACTTCCATACCAGGTGTGATGCACCCTAGAAGAATGCTTTCTACGGTGCATCTATAAAAATTAGTGAGGGTTTTAGGGGACAGGCCAAATTTCTTTAGCTTTCTCAGGAAGTAAAGACACTGGTAGGCCTTCTTGGCAGTGGACTCTGCTTGGTTGGACCAAGTCAGGTCATTTGTGATATTGACCCCAAGGAACTTAAAGCTTTTGACCCGTTCCACTTGCGCACCACCGATGTAAATGGGGTCATGCAGTCCGCTACTCCTTCTGAAGTCAACAACCAATTCCTTCGTCTTGCTGACATTGAGGGATAGGTTATTGTCTTCACACCATGGCACCAGGTTCTTAATTTCCTCTCTGTACTCAAACTCATCAAGTTGCAGTCGATGGCTCTAGTCATGTACTCACTGATGTTCAGAAGAATGAGGGGGATCTCACTGAAACATTGAATATTGAAAGGCTTTGAGTAGATGTGGTGTGGATGTTTCCTATAATGGGCAAGTCTAGGAGAAGAGAGCACAGCCTCAGAATAGAGGGACGTCCATTTACAACAGAGAAGAGGAGGAATGTCTTCAGCCGGGGGTGGTGACTCTGTGGAATTCATTGCTACAGAGGGTTGTGGAAGCCACGGCATTGGATATATTTAAATTAATGAGTTAATGAGTTCTTGATTAGTCAGGGCATCAAAGGTTCTAGGGAGAAGGAAGGAGAAATCCTTAAGATACCTATCACTACAGCAGAAAAATAATGCTGTTCTTTGTCTAAGCTTGCAAATGACTCAGTAACTACATTGGACTTCCGTTGATGTGCTGTGTTCATTTATAAATCTTATCTTTCCTAATAACACAATGGGTTGTCAAGAACTCATTTTTTCACTGATTTTATTTATTAATTGTTTTGTAATGCAACAATGACGATGGAAATCTTGAGTACCCTTCAACTACTCTCTTGTATATTATAAACTGGGAAATCTAACCAGCAACTTTAGGAGAACTAACATCTTTTGAAACTATAATTGGTACTTCAAAGGATATGGCCATAAGACATAGTATAATTAGGCCACTTGACCCATCAAGTTTGTTCCGCCAATTAATCATGGTTAATCCTTTTTTCTTCCCTCCTTAGCCTCGTTCCTCCCCAGCCTTCTCCCCGTAACCTTTGATGCTGTGTCCAATCAAGAACCTTTCAAGCTCTGCCTTAAATATACCCAACAACCTGGCCTCTACAGCTGCCTGTGGTAATAAATTCCACAAATTCACCACCCTCTGGCTAAGGAAATTTCTCTGCATCTTGGTTTCAAATGGATACCCCTCTATCCTGAGGCTGTGCACTCTTATCCTAGACTCCTCCACCACAGGAAACATCCTTTCCACATCTACTCTGTCTAAGCCATTCAACATTCAAAATATTTCAATGAAATCCCCCCTCATCCTTCTAAATTATTGTGAGTACAGGCCCAGAGCTATCAAACATTCCATGCATGATAACTCTTTCATTTCCAGAATCATCCTTGTGAACCTCCTCTGAACCCTCTCCAATGCCAGCACATCTTTTCTTAGATGAGGAGTCCAGAATTATTCACAATTCTCAAGTTGAGGCCTCACCAGTGCCTTATAAATCCTCAGCATCACATCCCTGCTCTTGTATTCAAGACCTCTTGAAATGAATGCTAAGACTGCATTTGCCTTCCTCACCACCAGCTCTACCTGCAAGTTAATCATTAGGGTGTTCTGCACAAGGACTCCCAAGTCCCTTTGCATCTCAGATTTTGGATTTTGTCCCATTTAGAAAATAGTCTGCACATATACTTCTTCTACCAAAGTTCATGACCATGCATTTTCCAGCATTATATTTCATTTGCCACTTTCTTGCCCATTCTCCTCATCTGTCTAAGTCCTTCTGCAGTCTACTTGTTTCCCCAACACTACCTGCTCCTCCACCAATCTGCATTATCATCTGCAAACTTGGCAACAAAGCCATCTATTCCATCATCTAAATCATTGACATTCAGCATAAAAAGAAGTGGTCCCAACACTGAACACTGCGGAACACCACTAGTCACTGGCAGCCAACCAGAAAAGGATCCTTTAATCCCCACTCGCTGCCTCCTACCAATCAGCCAATGCTCTACCCATGCCAGTAACTTGCCTGTAATACCATGGGCTCTTAACTTGGTAAGCAACCTCATGTGTGGCACTTTGTCAAAGGCATTCTGAAAGTCCAAATGTACAAAATCCACTGCATCTGCTTTATGTAAACTACTTGTAAACTCCTTAAAAAATTCCAACAAGTTCGTCAGGCAAGATTTTCCCTTAATGAAACCATGCTGACTTTGTCCCATCTTGTCCTGTGTCACCAAGTACTCCATAAGCTCATCCTTAACAAAATTATTCCAACATCTTCCTAATCACTGAGGTCAGACTAACTGATCTATAATTTATTTTCTGCTGCTTTCCTCCTTTTTAAAGGGTGAGAGTGACATTTACAATTTTTCAGTCCTCTGGCACCATAACAGAGTCCAATGATTTTTGAAAGATCATAAACAATGCCTCCACAATCTCTACCATTAACTCTTTCAGAACCTAGGATGCAGTTCATCTGGTCAGGGAGACTTATGTACCCTTAGGTCTTTCAGCTTTTTGAGCACCTTCTCCCTTGTAATAGTAACTGCACCCACTTCTCTTCCCTCGCATCCTTCAACATCTGGCACACTGCTAGCATCTTCCACAGTGAAGACTGATGCAAAATACTCATTTAGTTCATCTGCCATCTCCTTGTCCCCTACTATTTCTCCAGCCTCATTTTCTAGCAGTCCTACATCCACTTTCATCCCTCTTTTATTTTTTACATACTTGAAAAAGCTTTTACTATCCACTTTGATATTGTTTGCTAGCTTACTTTCATATTTCACCTCTTCCCTCCTAATTATTCTTTTGGTTGTTCTCTGCAGGTTTTTAAAAGCTTCCCAATCCTCTGTCTTCCCACTAATTTGTGCTTTGTTGTATGCCCTATCTTTTGCTTTTACATTAGCTTTGACTTCCCTTGCCAGCCACGGTTGTACTATTTTGCCATTTGAGAATGTCTTTGTTTTTGGAATACATCTATACTGCACCATCCTCATTTTTCCTAGAAACTCACATCATGTCTGCTCTGCTGTCATCTCTGCCAGCATCTCCTTCCAACTTACTCTGGCTAACTCCTCTCTCATACCACTGTAATTTCCTTCACTCCACTTAAATACTGCTATGTCAGACTTGACTTTCTCCCCATCAAATTTCAAGTTGAACTCAATCATATTGTGATCACTAGCCCCAAAGGGTTCTTTTACCTTAAGCTCCCTAATCACTTCCAATTCATTACACCCAATCTAGTATAGCTGATCCCCTTGTAAGCTCAACGACAAACTGCTCTAAAAAGCCATCTCATTGGCATTCAATAAACTCACTCTCTTGAGGTCCATTATCAACCTGACTTTCCCAATTAACCTGCATGTTGAAATCTCCCATGACTATCATAACATTGCCCTTTGATACGCCTTTATTATTTCTCATTGTGATCTGTGGTCCACATACCAGCTACTGTTGGGAGACCTGTATACAACTGCCATCAGGACCCTTTTGCCTTTGCAGTTTTTTTTATCTCAGCCGACAAGGATTCAACATCGTCCAATCCTATGTCACATCTTTCTACTGATTTGATGCCATTCTTTACCAGCAGAGCCACGCCATCCCCTTCGCCTACCTTCAGTACAACATGTAACCCTGGACATTCAGCTCCCAACTACAACCACCCTTCAGCCACGGTTCAGTGATGGCCGCAACATCATAGCTGAGAATCTGTAATAGTGCAACAGGAATAGAAGTGAAGTACCTCATATGGAACTGAATCTTGCAGAAGAGGATTGTGTAATTATTGTTGGAGTTTCTATAAAGCACACATTGATATCTGTAGCACCTTGAATATAAGACCATAAGACGAAGGAGCAGAAGTCGGCCAATCGGCCCATTGAGTCTGCTCCACCATTTTATCATGAGCTGATCCATTCTCCTATTTAGTCCCACTCCCCCACCTTCTCACCATAACCTTTGATGCCCTGGCTACTCAGATACCTATCAATCTCTGCCTCAAATACACCCAATGACTTGGCCTCCACTGCTGCCCATGGCAACAAAATCCATAGATTCACCACCCTCTGACTAATATTCTGTCTTTTGTATAGTTTCCAGATATCTAACACTGAGACATATTTTCAAAGTACAAAGTTGAAAGTACATTTATTATCAAAGTACATATATGTCATAATATACAACCCTGAGATTACTTTTCTTGTCGGCATATACAATAAATCTAGAATAAAATAATAACCAGATTAAAGACTGTGCCAACTTGGGAATCAACCAGTGTGCAAAAGACAATAAACTGTGCAAATACAAAAATAATAAATAAGCTATAAATATCGAGAAAATGGGATAAAGAGTCCTTGAAAGTGAGTCTGTTGATTGTAGGAACATTTCAATGATGGGGCAAGTGAAATTATCCCGTGGTTCAAGAGTCTAATGGCTGAGGGGTAATAACTGTTCCTGAACCCAGTGGTGTGAGTCCAGAGGCTCCTGTACCATCTTCCTGATGGTTGCAGCAAAAAGAGAGCATGTCTTGGGTGGTAGGAGTCCTTGACAATGGATGCTGCTTTCCTGCGACAACGTTTCGTGTCGAAGTATCCAGTGGTGGTGAGGCCTTAACCTGTAATGGACTGGGCTGTATCCACTACTTTTCATAGGGTTTTCCACTACCACCGATCATTAATAATCATACTGAATGTTAGAATAGGCTTGGGAGGGTGAAATTTTCCATGAGATATTGTTCTATATAGAGAGGAGAATCACCAGCTCCTGGGCAATGATTCTACATTGTAAAATTATTAAGACCAAAATACAAAAAGAATAATATTTTGTTTTTGCTGTAATGAAAAAGGAAATTCTGCTATAGATCATAATCTTAGATTACTAATATTTAGTTTTAAAATAGTAGTTTAACATCTCCTCACTGCATCTCCAAGGATGTGTGCTTAGCCCACTGCCCTACTCTCTCTACGTGCATGACTGTGTGGCTAGGCACAGCTCAAATGCCATCTACAAGTTTGCCAATGGCACAATTATTGTTGGCAGAATCTCAGATGGTGATGAGGAGGAGTACAGGAGTGAGATAGATCAGCTGGTTGAGTGGTGTTGCAACAACAACCTGGCACTCAACATCAGTAGACCAAGCAATTGATTGTGGACTTCAGGAAGGGGAAGTCGTGGCAACACACACCAGTCCCCATTGAGGGATCAGCAGTGGAAAGAGAGAGCAGTTTCAAATTCCTGGGTGCCAACATCTCTGAAGATCTATTGTGGGCCGAACATATTGATGCAATTACAAAAAGGCGCCACAGAGGCTATATTGGATTAGTGGTTTGGGGATGTACTGAGAAAAGCATTCTTACTGGTTGCATCACCACCTGCTATGGAGAAGGCACTGCACAGGACCAGAAAAACCTGCAGATAGTTGCTGTCCCAGCCAACTCATTAACAGGCACTAGCCTCCCCAGCATCAAGGACATCTATATAATATGAAGCCTCAAAAAGGCAGCATCCATCTCCTTGGACTCCATCACCTAGGGCATGCTTTGTCCTCATTGCGACTGTCAAGGAAGAGGTACAAGAGCCCAAAGACCCATACTCAACATTTTAGGAACAATTTCTTCCCCTCCACCATTAGATTTCTGAACTTCATTTAATTTTACATATATAAATGTATATATCTTACTGCAATTTATAGTTCTTTTTATTACGTATTGCAATGTACTGCTGCCTCAAAACCCCAAATTTCCTGACATATACCAGTGTAATTAAACCCGATTCTGATTTTGCAGTTAAATTATTGTACAAGGGGTGATTGATAAGTTTGTGGCCTGAGGTAGAAGGAGTCAATTTTAGAAAACCTAGCACATTTATTTTTCAACATAGTCCCCTCCTACATGTACACACTTAGTCCAGCGGTCATGGAGCATACGGATCCCTCCTTTGCAGATATGGTCCACAGCAGGGGTGATTGATAAACTTGTGGCCTAAGGTAGAAGGAGATGAGTTATCAACTTCAAACTTTCTGCATTATCACTCAAAGAGTTGAACTACACATGCATGTAACAAGAATGTCTTGGACCTCCAGGCAGTCCACAGCAGATGTGATTGATGAGTTCATGGCCTTAGGTAGGAGATGAGTTATACAGCTCTTGTTACATGCATGTGCAGTTCAACGCTTTGAGTGATAATGCAGAAAGTTTGAAGTTAATGACTCATCTCCTTCTATCTTAGGCCATGAACTTATCAATCACCCCAGCTGAGGACCACTTTGTGGAGGTCCAAGACGCCGACTTCTACAAAGAAGGGATCCGTATGCTCCATGACCGCTGGACTAAGTGTGTAAATGTAGGAAAAATAAATATGCTAGGTTTTCTAAAATTGACTCTGTCTACCTTAGGCCACGAACTTATCAATCACCCCTCGTACTGTTCATCTGAAGTCCTGGACTATTGATCTGTGAAAGAAAGAAACAAAGTTTGCATTTTATGTTAATCACCTTTGATCAAACTAAGAAACGCAAGTAAGCATGCATGTTTTAAATTGTGGAGAATGGGGAGAGTTGGAGAGAACAATAGGCATGCCCATGAAAGGATAGAGGCCAAGAAAGACTGTAATGCATAAAGATGGTGATGCTGGCTGTTAAAGGATAGCAAAGGACTATTATTTGCAGATAACACACATCAAAGTTGCTGGTGAACGCAGCAGGCCAAGCAGCATCTCTAGGAAGAGGTGCAGTCGACGTTTCAGGCCGAGATCCTTCGTCAGGACTAACTGAAGGAAGAGTCAGTAAGGGATTTGAAAGTTGGAGGGGTAGGGGGAGATCCAAAATGATAGGAGAAGACAGGAGGGGGAGGGATAGAGCCAAGAGCTGGACAGGTGATAGGCAAAAGGGGATACGAGAGGATCATGGGACAGGAGGTCCGGGAAGAAAGACGGGGGGGGGACCCAGAGGGATGGGCAAGAGGTATATTCAGAGGGACAGAGGGAGAAAAAGGAGAGTGAGAGAAAGAATGTGTGCATAAAAATAAGTAACAGATGGGGTACGAGGGGGAGGTGGGGCCTTAGCGGAAGTTAGAGAAGTCGATGTTCATGCCATCAGGTTGGAGGCTACCCAGATGGAATATAAGGTGTTGTTCCTCCAACCTGAGTGTGGCTTCATCTTTACAGTAGAGGAGGCCGTGGATAGACATGTCAGAATGGGAATGGGATGTGGAATTATAATGTGTGGCCACTGGGAGATCCTGCTTTCTCTGGCGGACAGAGCGTAGATGTTCAGCAAAGCGGTCTCCCAGTCTGCGTTGGGTCTCGCCAATATATAAAAGGCCACATCGGGAGCACCGGACGCAGTATATCACCCCAGTCGACTCACAGGTGAAGTGTTGCCTCACCTGGAAGGACTGTTTGGGGCCCTGAATGGTGGTAAGGGAGGAAGTGTAAGGGCATGTGTAGCACTTGTTCCGCTTACACGGATAAGTGCTAGAAGGGAGATCAGTGGGGAGGGATGGGGGGGACGAATGGTCAAGGGAGTCGCGTAGGGAGCAATCCCTGCGGAATGCGGGGGGGGGGGAGGGAAAGATGTGCTTAGTGGTGGGATCCCGTTGGAGGTGGCGGAAGTTATGGAGAATAATATGTTGGACCCGGAGGCTGGTGGGGTGGTAGGTGAGGACCAGGGGAATCCTATTCCTAGTGGGGTGGCGGGAGGATGGAGTGAGAGCAGATGTACGTGAAATGGGGGAGATGCGTATAAGAGCAGAGTTGATAGTGGAGGAAGGGAAGCCCCTTTCTTTAAAAAAGGAAGACATCTCCCTCATCCTAGAATGAAAAGCCTCAGACTGAGAGCAGATGCGGCGGAGACGGAGGAATTGCGAGAAGGGGATGGCATTTTTGCAAGAGACAGGGTGAGAAGAGGAATAGTCCAGATAGCTGTGAGAGTCAGTAGGCTTATAGTAGACATCAGTGGATAAGCTGTCTCCAGAGACAGGGACAGAAAGATCTAGAAAGGGGAGGGAGGTGTCGGAAATGGACCAGGTAAACTTGAGGGCAGGGTGAAGGTTGGAGGCAAAGTTAATAAATATTTGTAGATGATAGCCGAAGGAATTGCAAATAGAAGGATGTAAATGAAGACTATTCATGAACTGCACATGCATGTAACAAGAATGTCTTGGACAAATGAAGCAAATGCTGGAAATATCCTACAGGTAGGCATCCTCTAGGCTGGGCACTACCCACTTCTCTGCAATCTTTGCTCATTTGCCATGAACGGGCATGAATCTGATATTTATTTGTTTGTCTGTCTAACCCCTTCCTGCTATTGCTTTTCCTTCAGATTTCCAGTGGGATTATTGCAACTGAAAGCTACAACCTGGTCATCGGAATCTACATGATTCCTATTTCCATAATTACTGAAATAAAAATAGATCTCCTCCATGTCATAAAGAATGGCTCTAGGTTCTCTGCAGGCCTGTCTAGTAGGCAGCATTGTTCAAGATCATGCTCAGGTTACAAGTACCTAACTCATATACAGGCTGTTTATGCAAACAAGTCAACAACCACAAAATGCTGGAGGAACTCAGCAGGTCAGGTAGCATTTATAGAAAGGAATTAACAGTCAAGAGCTCAGGCCAAAACCATGTCCTGATGTAGGGCATTGATTATTGGCCTCTTTTATAAGAGCATAAGAAACAGGAGCGGGAGTAGATTATCTGGTCCATCGAGCCTTTTTCACCATTCAATAAGATCATGGTTAATATACCTGTGGACTCAGCTCCATCTGCCTGCCATTTTCCACATAGTCCTTACTTCCCCTGCTATTTAAAAATATATCTTACTGTGTCCTCAGTATATTTAACAAGGTAGCCTCTACTGCTTCCCTATGCAGAGAATTCCACAGATTCACTACCTTCTGGGAAAAGCAGTTTCTCGTCACCCACATCCTCATTTTTCCCCTCAAATCTTCACATTTTGTCCCCTGCTTCTAGTCTCACTTACCAGTGGAAACAACTCTGCTGTTGTATCTTTTCCATCCCCTTCATAAGCTTCTAGAAGATCCCCTCTCACTCTTCTGAGTTCCAGTCAGTATAGTGACAGATGACTCAAACACTCATCACAGACTAACCCCCTCGTCTCTGGAATCAACCTGTCTTCCAAATATATATCGTGAATACTTGTGGACCCAGCACTGATCCACTGTGGCACTCTGCTCCCCAGTGACTGCCCACCAGAAAAACACCCAATTATCCCAACTCCCTGCCTTCTATTGGTTAACTAATCCTCCATCAATGCTATTATCCCAAACTCCATACACCTTTATCTTATGGATAAGTCTAATACTGCACCTTATCAAAGCCTTCTGGAAATATGAGAATATACAACATACACTTGTTCCCCTCTATCCACTGCACTGATTATATCCTCAAAGAACTCAAGTATGTTTTGCAAACAGAACCTGCCCTTAATGGATCTACGCTGTTTGCCTGATGGAATCCTTTCAATCCACATTAATTGTCATTTCTTTCCTAATGATAGCTTCAAGCATTTTTCCATTTCCAGCTATTAAGCCAAATGGCCTTTTATCTGTATCCCTTTCAAACCAGTGGTGTGTCATTCACTGTCTTCCAATCCAGTAGAACCTGCCCAGAGTCCAGTGAATGTGAATCCCCTTCCCTCTATCAAGGGAGAGAGAGAAGTCACTCCTGCAACGAGTGCGGAAACCGGCAATTCGATGTTACAATCTTCCGCGTTGCTTTTTAAAGTTTTCCAAATTTCCCAGCTTCTCCCACGACTCTTTGCGACTTTGTATCCATGAGCACTTAGTTTGATGTCTACCTTTTTTACTTATCCAGTGCCGGCTCTCCCCATCCGTACTGCTCTTGCTTTTAATTGGAATATACTTTGGTTGACCTTTACCTTCAAGCAATGAATCTGGGAGAAATGTAAGATGTGGCTTTAACTCTTAGTTAGGCTCTACAAGGGGAATGAGTGAAGTGAAAGCGAACAGCGGATCAGCTGACAGCCCAGACTCGGAGCGGAAGCAGTCGGGGGCCACGGTACTCGGCGTTTCTCCTGTCGTGCAGGATGTCCAGAGTGATCCTGCTTTTGTGTCTTTCCGGCGCCCAGCTTCTTCAGCCCGGGTGCAGCAGCGCCCAGCAGCCGGAACTCGAAAGCCGAAACGCAACCGCCGCATACGAGAAGCTTTTTCAGCAGTTTGTTACCAAGTACGGCCGGAGCTATGCGCTGGGGAGCCCACAGTTCCTTCAAACATACCGAGTGTTGCAGGTACTGTACCCCGTCACTGACGGTCACTCCTGGTTCCTGCACAGGTCAAGATCGGACTGCAGTGCGAATCAATTCCGGGGATCGTTTGACTACAGGGATAGGGGGGAGGTGGATTACACATCTTTACTGAGATATTCCTGATTTAACTGTGTTTGTTTTAACATGAGGCTCTCAGTAACGTGCAAAGTTGGCAGCGAAAATGAAACTTTGAAATGTATGTGATTAATGGTATAATTTTATAGTGCGGTGCTTATAAGGTTTTGGTAGAAACTCTCAAAACGATTTAACTTCAATTTTCATTGCGAGGTCAGCAGAAAAGGCGTTGCAGATCACATGCTCCTCTGTTCTCCTTCCTCTAACACCCCGCTGCCTTTCCTCAATCGGTTCTTGCAACGCGCATGATCGCAGATGTCTGTCTGCAAAGCGCAAGGAAGTTCAGCAACCATGGCAACTCGCTGAAAGCGATGCAGAAGCATTTCCAGCAGCGGCAGATCTATTCTTCAGATACTCTTTGTCTGACAACCCTTGTTCTGACGAACGATCTTGGAATTGAAATTTTCAGGAAGAATCTACAACTCTGCTTGACCTGCTGAGTATTTCCAGAATTATTCTGCTTTTAGTTCAGAGTTCCAGCGTCTACACTTATCTTGACTTAATGTTCATAGAAATAGTGGCTACCTTGGGGATGGGGGAGGTGCAGGAGCCTTTAAGACCCACAGTCAGTGTTTTAAAAATAGCTTCTTCCCCTCTATCTCCTTATTCCTCTTTTGCACTTTGTTCTTACAATTTAGAATAATGTTTGTGCCTTACATTGTACTGCTGCTACAAGATAACGAATTGATAGCGGTATACAAAATTATGAGGGGTATAGATTATAAGACCATAAGACAAAGCAGAAGTAGGCCATTCGGCCCATCGAGTCTGCTTGGCCATTTTATCATGAGCTGATCCATTCTCCTATTTAGTCCCACTCCCCCGCCTTCTCACCATAACCTTTGATGCCCTGGCTACTCAGATACCTATCACTCTCTGCCTTAAATACACCCAATGACTTGGCCAAATTAGGTAAATGCAAGCAGGCTTTTGTTTTACACAGAGGTAGGGTGATACTGGAGGTTCGGTCATGGGTTAAAAGTGAAAGGTGAAATATTTAGGGGAACGTGAGGGAGAACCTCTTCACTCGGAGGGTCATGAGAGTGTGGAATGATCTGCCAGCAGAAGTGGTAGATGTGGGTTTGATTTCAACATTTAAGAGAAATCTGGCCGGTTGCATAGAAGGGAGGAGTATGGAAGGCTATGGTCCGGGTGCAGGTCGATGGGACTAGGCAGCATAATAGTTCAGCATGGTCTAGATGGGCCAAAAGGCCTGTTTCTGTGCTGTAGTTTTCCATGATTCTGACGTCTCCAGATTGAACTCCATCTTGGTGTTGTCCGCAAATTTGCTGATCTAGTTTATCATGTTATCATCATGGTCGTTGATATAGGTCAGCGGTCCCCAACCACCGTGCCGCGGACCAGTACTGGGCCGCAAAGTATGTGCTACCGGGCCGCAAGGAAACGATATGATTTGGCGATATGAGTCAGCTGCACCTTTCCTCATTCCCTGTCATGCCCACTGTTGAGCTTGAACACATGCGAGGTCATTACCCACGCGTCATCCACGTCAGCACAGGAAGAAGATCAACTCCTCGAGCTTGCAGCTGACGGCAGGCTGAAAAATACGTTTGACGTAATACCTCTGCTGGCATAACGGATCAAAGTCAAGGCTAAATGTCCTGAGATGGCCACGAAAGCACTGAAAACATAGCTTCCATTTCCAACATATTTCTGTGAAGCGGAATTTTCTGCAATGAATGCAACCGAAACTAAATTGCGGAATAGACTGGACTTAAGGAACCCTTTTGTTGCAGGGAAACAAGCCCAGGGCTCCCACTGATTCAGCGATATTGGTGTGTTGCAATGATTTTATATGTTCATATGGGAAAAATATACGCTGTGTGTTTAATATCCAAACGTTACTTAAAATGTTATGATGCTATTGACTTATAAGTGACTTATAATTGACTTATCACTATATTCATGCGCTGTGTTACATAAAACCTAAAATAACACGAACATATAGTAAAAGCAGGAATGATATGATAAATACACAGCCTATATAAAGTAGAAATAAAGTACGTGCAGTAGTTTCACTGAACAGAGTCGCCAAAAACGATTTGAGAAAAAAATCGGCACACACACGCATGTGCACATAGGTACCCGCGCAAGGCTTCAGGGTCATTGTAGTCTTTCTTGGGGTGAACACAACGTATTTGACTGCTACTCTTGTACGTTGGCAACCCTACCGCCCCCCCCCCCGGCCCCAGTCAGCCAGTCCACAAGATTATTAAATTAGATTATGAGAACACTCAGTCCTCTTTTATTGTCATTTAGAAATGCATAGTATTAAGAAATGATACAATGTTTCTCTGGAGTGATATCACAGAAAACAAGACAGACCAAGACTATAACTGACAGAACCACATAATTATAACATATAGTTACAGCAGTGCAAAGCAATACCATAGTTTGATAAAGGACATACCATAGTCTCAGTAAAACAAAAGTTTCAAAGTCCCGAGTCCCCGATAGCGGCAGCAAAAGGGAGAAACTCCCTGCCATAAACCTCCAGGCACCGTCAACTTGCCGATACCTTGGAAGCAGCCGACCCCAGCCGACCCTGAGTCCATCTGTCCGAAAACTCCGAGCTTCCGAGCAACCTCTCCAATACAGCCTCCCGAGCGCCTTCAACCTCTCCCCGGCCGCTGAAACACGCAAAGCCGAGGATTTTGAGGCCTTCAGCTCCGGAGATTCCGGTTACCACACAGTAGCAGCGATAGCAAAGCAGTCATTTCAGAAGTTTTCCAGATGTTCCGCTGTGCTCTCATGTCTGTCTCCATCAAATCAGAATTGTGCATGGTCCCCTACTTGACAGATAACAGATATTCATCACCGAAGTGGCCGCGCGCGCTGTCATCGTGCCGCCATCTGCTCCCCCTGAATATTGTCAATATTAAACCGGTCCGCGGTGCAAAAAAGGTTGGGGACCCCCCGATATAGGTGACAAACAACAACGGACCCAGATCCCTGCGGCACACAATTAGTCATAGTCCTTCAGTCAGAGAGGTAACCATGTACTACCACTCTCTGGCTTCTCCCGTGAAGCTAATGTCTAATCCATTTTACTACCTCATCTTGAATGCCGAGCGACTGAACCTTGACCTACTTCCTGTGTGGGACCTTGTTAAAGTCCATGTAGATAATATCCACTGCCCTTCCTTCAGTAGCTTTCCTGGTAACTTACTCAAAAAACTCTATTAGATTGGTTAGACATGACCTACCACGTACAAAGCCATGCTGACGATCCCTAATCAATCCCTGTCCATCGAAATACTTATATATCTGTTCCTTAGAATATCATCAATAACTTTGGCGGACCAATCGATTCAAAGGAAGAGAGAACTTCACACAGGTCGGAGAGAAAAGTTTTAAAAAGGAGCATTTCCCAGGGCTTGGCGCATTAGAATAGTGGGCATGACTGCGAGGCCATTTTTCCGTTTTGGGTGTCAGATGTGGATGTCCAGGAGACTTCCAGCCTCCCTGATGCGCCAGGTGCATCGAGTTGCAGCTCCTTAGAGACCGAGTTAGAGAACTGGAGCTGCAGCTTGATGACCTTTGGCTGGTCCTTGATGATCTTGTCCATTTCCGACACCTTCTTTCTGTCTCTATCTCTGGAGACAGCTTATCCACTGATGTCTACTATATGCCTACTGACTCTCACAGCTATCTGGACTATTCCTCTTCTCACCCTGTCTCTTGCAAAAATGCCATCCCCTTCTTGCAATTCCTCCGTCTTCGCCGCATCTGCTCTCAGGGTGAGGCTTTTCATTCCAGGACAAGGAAGATGTCCTCCTTTTTTAAAGAAAGGGGCTTCCCTTCCTCCACCATCAACTCTGCTCTCAAACTCATCTCCCCCATTTCACGCACATCTGCTCTCACTCCATCCTCCCGCCACCCCACTAGGAATAGGATTCCCCTGGTCCTCACCTACCATCCCACCAGCCTCCGGATCCAACATATTATTCTCCGTAACTTCCGCCACTTCCAACGGGATCCCACCACTAAGCACATCTTTCCCTCTCCCCCCTCTCTCTGCTTTCTACAGGGATCGCTCCCTACGCGACTCCCTTGTCCATTCGTCCCCCCCATCCCTCCCCACTGATCTCCCTCCTGGCACTTAACCTTGCAAGTGGAACAAGTGCTACACATGCCCTTACACTTCCTCCCTTACCACCATTCAGGGCCCCAGACAGTCCTTCCAGGTGAGGCGACACTTCACCTGTGAGTCGGCTGGGGTGATATACTGCGTCCGGTGCTCCCGATGCATTCTATACATTCTATACATTGGCGAGACCCGATGCAGACTGGGAGACCGCTTTGCTGAACACCTACGCTCTGTCCGCCAGAGAAAGCAGGATCTCCCAGTGGCCACACATTATAATTCCACATCCCATTCCCATTCTGACATGTCTATCCACAGCCTCCTCTACTGTAAAGATGAAGCCACACTCAGGTTGGAAGAACAACACCTTATATTCCGTCTGGGTAGCCTCCAACCTGATGGCATGAACATTGACTTCTCTAACTTCCGCTAAGGCCCCACCTCCCCCTCATACCCCATCGGTTATTTATTTTTATACACACATTCTTTCTCTCACTCTCCTTTTTCTCCCTCTGTCCCTCTGACTATACCCCTTGCCCATCCTCTGGTTCCCCTCCCCCCTTGTCTTTCTCCCCGGACCTCCTGTCCCATGATCCTCTCATATCCCCTTTGCCTATCACCTTTCCAGCTCTTGGCTCCCCCCCTCCCCCTCCTGTCTTCTCCTATCATTTTGGATCTCCCTCTCCCCCTCCCACATTCAAATCTCTTACTAGTTCTTCCTTCAGTTAGTTTTGACGAAGAGTCTCGGCCCGAAACGTCGACTGTACCTCTTCCTAGAGATGCTGCCTGGCCTGCTGCGTTCACCAGCAACTTTGATGTGTGTTGCTTGACCTTCGGTTTGTTAGGGAGAGTAAGGAGGTGATGGACGGGAGCTATAGGCAGGTAGTCACCCAGGGCCACAGGAGACAGATAAGTGGGTGACTGTCAGGAGAGGGAAGTGGGGGCATCAGGTAGTGGAGAGTACCTCTGTGGCTGTTCCCCTTAACAATAAGTACTCCATTTTGAGTGCTGTTGGGGGAAGCCACTTGGGGGGTAGCAACAGTGGCTGTGCCTCTGGCACAGAGTCTGACCCTGTGGCTCAGAAGGGTAGGGAAAGGAAGAGGATGGCAGCAGTGATAGGGGACTCTATAGTTAGGGGGACAGATAGGCAATTCTGTGGACACGAAAAAGAAACAAGGATAGTAGTTTGCCTTCCAGGTGCCAGGGTTCATGATGTTTCTGAGCACACCCACAATATCCTGAAATGGGAGGGTGAGCAGCCAGAGGTCGTGGTATATATTGGTACTAACAATATAGGTAGAAAAAAGGTGGTGGTCCTGAAAGCAGAACGCAGGGAATTAGGAAGGATGCTGAGAAGCAGCACCTCAAAGGTAGTAATCTCAGGATTGCTGCCTGTGCCACGTGACAGTGAGTATAGGAATAGAATGAGGTGGAGGATAAATGCGTGGCTGAAGGATTGGAGCAGGGGGCAAGGATTCAGATTTTTGGATCATTGGGAACTCTTCTAGGGCAGGTATGATCTGCACAAAAAGGACAGGTTGCACTTGAATCCGAGGGGGACCAATATCCTGTTGGGGAGGGTCTAAACTAAATTTGCAGGGGGGTGGGAACCAAAGTGAAGAGGCAGAGGATGGGGAGGTTGGAGCACAAGTATTGACAGCTTGTAAGGAGTTTGTGAGGAAGGATAGGCAGATGTTAGAGCAAAGATGCACTCAGCCTATGGTTTGAGATGTGTCTATTTCAATGCAAGGAGTATCATAAACAGGGTGGATGAACTTAGAGCGTGGATCAATACAAGGAACTACAGTGGGTGATTGATAAGTTCATGGCCTAAGGTAGACGAAGTCAATATTAGAAAACCTAGCACACTTATTTTTCGATATAGTCCCCTCCTACATTTACACACTTAGTCCAGCAGTCATGGAGCATACGGATCTTCAGAAAGTGGTCCACAGCAAGGGTGATTGATAAGTTCGTGGCCTAAGGTAGGAGATGAGTTATACAGCTCTCATTACATGCACATGCAGTTCAACTCTTTGAGTGATTATGCAGAAAGTTTGAAGTTAGTAACTCATCTCCTTCTACCTTAGGCCACGAACTTATCAATCACCTCTGCTGTGGACCACTTTGTGGCGGTCCAAGACACCAACTTCTACAAAGAAGAGATCCATATGCTCCGTGACCGCTGGACTAAGTGTGTAAATGTAGGAGGGGACTATGTTGAAAAATAAATGTGCTAGGTTTTCTAAAGTTGACTCCTACCTTCGGTCACAAACTTATCAATCTCCCCTCGTATGACGTTATGCCCATTACAGAGGCTTGGATGTCTCAGGAGCAGGAATGGCTGCTGAATGTGCCAGGCTTTAGATGTTTCAAAAAGAACAGAGAGGGAGGCAAAAGAGGTGCGGTGTGGCATTGCTAATTAGGGATCGTGTCACAGCTGCAGAAAAGGAGGAAGACATGGAGCGATGGTCTACTGAGTCAGTGTGGGTAGAAGTCAGAAACAGGAAAGGGGCAATAACTCTACTGGGTGTTTTTATAGACCCCCTCCCCATATAGTAACAAGGATATTGAGGAGTAGATAGGGAGGCAGACTCTTGAACGGTGCAATAATAATAGTGTTGTTGTGATGGGAGACTTTAATTTTCCTAATATTGATTGGCTTCTCCTTAGTGCAAGGAGATTAGATGGGGTAGAGTTTGTTAGGTGTATTCAGGAAGGTTTCCTGATGCAATATGTAGATAAGCCAACTAGAGGAGAGTCTGTACTTGATCTGGTATTGGGAAATGAACCTGGTCAGGTGTCAGGTCTCTCAGTAGGGGAGCATTTGGAGATAGTGATCACAACTCTATCTCCTTTACCATAGCACTGGAGAGGGAAAGGAGCAGGCAATTTGGGAAAACATTTAATTGGGGTACGGGGAAATATCATGCTATTAGGCAGGAACTTGGGAGCATAAATAGGGATCAGATATTCTGAGGGAAATGCATGGCAGAAATATAGCAAATGTTCAGGGGACATTTGCGTGGAGTTCTGCCTGGGTATGTTCCTTTGAAGCAGAGAAAGAATGGTAGGGTTAAAGAACTATGATGTACAAAGAATGTAGCAAAACCAGTTAAGAAGAAGAGAAAAGCTTACAAAAGGTACTGTTAGAGCTCTAGAAAATTACAAGGTTGCTAGGAAAGAGCTTAAGAATGGAATTAGGAGAGCCAGAAGGGGCGTGAGAAGGCCTTGGTGAGCAGGATTAAGGAAAACCCCAAGGCATTGTACAAGTATGTGAAGAGCAAGTATATGAGATAGGACCAATCAGATGTAATAGTGGAAATGTGTGCATGGAGACGGAGGAAGTAGCTGAGGGACTTAATGAAACCTTTGCTTCAGTATTCACCAGGGGAAAAGACCTTGGAATTCCGAGGATGACTTACAACAGACTGAAACGCTTGAGTATATAGATGTTAAGAAAGAGGATATGCTGGAGCTTTTGAAAAGCATTAAGTTAGGTAAGTCACCAGGACCAGATGAGAAGCGAAAGAGAAGATTGCTGAGCCTCTTGCAATGATCTTTGTGTCATCGATAGGGACGGGAGAAGTACCAGAGATTGGGGGGTTGCAAATGTTGTTCCCTTGTTCAAGAAAGGAAATAGGGATAACCCAGGATAAGACCAGTGAGTTTGACTGCAGTGGTGGGCAATTTGTTGAAGAAGATCCTGAGAGGCAGGACTTATGAGCATTTGGAGAAACATAATCTGATTAGAGATAGTTAGCATGGCTTTGTCAAGGGCAGGTCATGCTTTACGAGCCTGATTGAATTCCTTGAGGATGTAACAAAACACATTGATGAAGGTAGAGCAGTGGATGTAATTTCTATGGATTTCAGTAAAACATTTGATGAGGTTCCCCATACAAGGCTCCTTAAGAAAGTAAGGAGGCATGGGATCCAAGGAGACCTTGCTTTGTGGATCCAGAATTGGCTTGCCCACAAAAGGCAAAGGGTGGTTGTAGATGGTTCATGTTCTGCATGGAGGTCGGTGACCAGTGGTGTGCCTCAGGGATCTGTTCTGGGACCCCTCCTCTTAGTGATTTTTATAAATGACCTGGATGAAGAAGTGTAAGGGTGGGTTAGTAAGTTTGCTGATGACACAAAGGTTGGTGGTGTTGTGGATAGTCTGGAGGGTTGTCAGAGGTTACAGTGGGACATCAATAGGATGTAGAACTGGGCTGAGAAGTAACAGATGGAGTTCAACCCAGATGAGTGTGAAGTGGTTCATTTTGATAGGTCCAATTTGAAGACAGAATATAATACAAATGGTAAGACTCTTGGCAGTGTAGAGGATCTGAGAGATCCTGGGCTTCGTGTTGATAGGACACTGAAAGCTACTGTGCAGGTTGACAGTGTTAAGAAGGTGTATGGTGTGTTAGCATTCATCAACCAAGGGATTGAGTTCAGGCATAGGAGGTAATATTACAGCTATATAAGACCTTGGTCAGATCCCACTTGGAATACTGTGTTCAGTTCTGGTCACCACACTACAGGAAGGGTGTGGATACTATAGAGAGAGTGCAGAGGAGATTTACAAGGATGTTGCCTGGATTGGAGAGCATACTTTATGAGAGTAGGTTGAGTGAACTTGGCCTTTTCTCCTTGGAGTGATGGAGGATGAGAGGTGACCTGATAGAGGTGTATAAGATGATGAGGGGCATTGATCGTGCGGATAGCCAGAGGCTTTTTCCCAGGGCTGAAGTGGCTAACACGAGGGGGCATAGTTTTAAGGTGCTTGGAAATAGGTACTGAGAGGATGTCAGGGGTAAGTTTTTCACACAGAGTGGTGAGCGTGTGGAATGCACTGCCGGCAGCGGCGGTGGAAGCGGATACAATAGGGTCTTTTAAGAGCCTCTTAGATAGGTGCGTGGAGCATAGAAAAATAGAGGCCTATGCAATAGGGAAATTCTAGGTAGTCTCTAGAGTAGGTTACACGGTCGGCACAACATTGTGGGCCGAAGGGCCTGTAATGTGCTGTAAATTTCTATGTTCTATACCCACTACTGACATCGGGCTCGGCAGCCTATAACTTCCCAGTTTATTCTTAGAGTCTTTCTTAAACAGCGGAACAACATTAGCTATCCTCCGATCCTCTGGCGCCTCACCCGGGGCTAAGGACATTTTAAATACCTCTGCTTGGGTCCCTGCAATTTTCGTACTGGCTTCCCACAAGGTCCAAAGGGAACACCTGTCAGGCCTTGGGGATTTATCCAGCCTAATTTGCCTCAAGGCAGCAAACACCTCCTCTGTAATCGTAATTGGTATAGAGTCTTTGACCTCTCTGCTACATTGCCTCACATCTATAGACTCTGTGTCCATCTCCGGAGTAAATACAGGTGCAAAAAATCCATTTAAGATCTCTCCCATCTCTTTCAATTCTGTGCATAAATGACCACACCGATCTTCATGAGGACCAATGTGGTTCCCTGCTATCCTTTTGCTCTTAATATATCTGCAGATGGCCCTTGGGACTCTCCTTCACCTTGTCTGCTAGAGGAACTACATTGCTTTTTTTTCTCCCTCTTGATTTCTTCTTCCAACTAGTGGAGTGGTGTCACAGCAACAACCTTTCACTCAACATCAGTAAGACAAAAGAGCTCATAGTGGAATTCCGGAAAGTTAAGACCAAGGAGCACATACCAATCCATATAGAGGGATCAGAAGTGGAGAGAATGAGTAGCTTCGAGTTCCTGGCTGTCGAGATCTCTGAGGATCTAACCTGGTCCCAACATATCAATGTAGTTATAAAGAAGGCAAGACAGCGGCTATACTTTATTAGGAATTTGAAGAGATTTGGTATGTCAACAAATGCACTCAAAAACTGCTATAGATGTACTGTGGCAAGCATTCTGACAGGCTGCATCACTGTCTGGTATGGGGAGGGGGGCTACTGCACTGGACCGAAAGAAGCTGCAGAGGGTTGTAAATCTAGTCAGCTCCATCTTGGGTACTACCCTACAAAGTACTCAGGACATCTTCAGGGAGCGGTGTCTCAGAAAGGCAGTGTCCATTATTAAGGACCTCCAGCACCCAGGGCATGCCCTTTTCTCTCTGTAACCATCGGGTAGGAGGTACAGAAGCTACACACTCAGCAATTCAGGAATAGCTTCTTCCCCTCTGCCTAAATGGACATTGAACTCTTGGACAGTACCTCACTTTTATTTTGTGTTTTTTTTTTCTTCTGTATTATGTATTGCATTGAACTGCTGCTGCTAAGTTAACAAATTTCTTGTCACATGCCGATGATAATAAACCTGATTCTGATTCTGAATATCAAAAGAATTATTAAAGCTTAAATGATTACTTAAATAATACTAACCAAAGCTTAAAAACAATCAAATAACAAGCAAATTAAAATTTTAAAAACCTACTTGCCATTCTTGCAGCAGCTTTTTTTTCCATTTGCTTTTGATAAGGCTACTTGAGGGAGATTTCCACCTTTCGAGCTGAGAAAGTCAACCAGCCCCATTGTGCTCCAGCTTTGGAATTCTATGGAGCATGGGAACAGGGTTAAGTCTGACAGAAGTGCAGGCACCCATGCAGAAGTTCCACATTATAGAATTAGCACAGGAGTTCCCAACCTTTTCTATGCCATGGACCCCTACCATTAACTGAGGGGTCAATGGACCTCAGATTGGAAGCCCCTACATTAGCATGTCCTTGATCTTGCCACATGTGCTATGGCTAAGTAAAGACTAAAGTACATATTGCAATTATCACTAGTTTAGCCTGACGACAATACAATATTATTTATTCATAAATGGTTAAAACTGTTTAAATATGACACTTGACTTCAATAATTTTTTTCAGGAGAGCATTCAGAGACATTACAGCATGAACCTTATTTCTTCAAATTTGTCGAGTGGAAGCAATTCTGCTATCTATGGAATTAACCAGTTTTCTGATATATCACCTGAAGTGTTCAGAGGTGAGGTTACATCTTAATATTAAATATTATTAAGGCTTGGACATAATTTTGTATAATTGAAGTTAATTATGGCATTAATATATTAAGCATTAGCAAACTGAAAATTTGTAATATGCTGGATAATGATGAAAAAAATGAAAAATGAGCATCGGTTATAGTATGAACATAAGAGAGTAGTCCTGTTTCACTGTTCTAGTAGTCTTCCACATCAATAGTTACAGTAATGTATTAAATTTTCTCCTTTATCGTCCTTGACTGAAATTTGACATTTTCTTTAAAAAAATGCATACCACCTTAGCAATAAACAGATCATTTGGGCTAATTTGTTCTGTTATTGGACTACGAAGAAAATTTGCATTTTTATTTTATATTCTGTTTCACAGAGAGGTCTAAAGAGATATCTATCTGCTATCTAACACAATTGTTTCAACCACAGCCATTTCTAAATAAGAGTCTCAGAGTTAGAATCAGTTTTAATATCACTGGCATATGCCAGGAAATACATTGCCTTGAAAAAGTATTCAGCCCCCCACAACTACTTTCACATTTTACTGTTTCGTTTTCTGAATTTAAAATATACTGAAGTAGGATTTTTTGAGCTAATCTACAAAACATTGTACATCATGTCAAATCTAAGGAAAAATTCCAAAACCTGTCAACAATTTACTAAAAGTTAAAAATCAAAATTGTGAGGCTGTAAAAGTATTCATCCCCTTTGTAATTACAAATGCTAACTTTCCCCAGGTGCAATACTGTATATTACCTTACCAGCTCACCCTATTTGTTGATGTAGAAAATTGGAGGATCACCGTTTTCAGTGAATTCATAAGAAATTCTCTCTGTAAGGTCCAACCGTATTTACAACAGACCAAACTAAAAAGAAGACAGAGCATTCAAGGCAAGACAGGGAGATGAGAATAGAGAAGCACAAATCTGGGGAAGGGTACAAGACTATCACAAAGGCACTGAAAATACCTTAGAGCTCAGTGTAGTCCATTGTAAAAAAAAGTGAAAAAGAATATGAAACCACAGCCACACTGCCTAGGTTCTGCCACCCTTCTAAACTTAGTTGCCAGAGAAGAATGGCAGTGTGACGCTAGCAGTCACTCTGAGTGAGCGGCAGGTGTCTGTGGCCGCAGCTGGAGATGAAGTTCATGGCTCCACAATCTCTAAGGCCTTGCACAAATTGGGTATTTATGGAAGAGTGGCAAGAAGGAAGCCCTGGCTTAAAAAAAAATACCCTTGCTTGTAAAGACTTTGCAAAATGTTGCTTGGAAGATACGGTAAAGGTTTGGAAGAAGATCTTGTGCTTTGATGAGACTAAAGTGGAACATTTTGGCCTCGACACTAAGTGTGGCATAAATCTAATCAGTCAGGTAACAGCATCCCTACAATAAAGTATGGTGGGGGTAGCATCATGCAGTGGGGGTGCTTTTCAGCAGCAAGAACTGGAAGTGTTTATTTTACAAAACAAGCAGGCACAAACTGGAGACACTCTTGGCAGAAGATGTCTCCTGGCCCAATATTATATGTTGAAGAACAAAGATAACATGGAACGCAGAAACCTATAGCACATTACAGGCCTTTCGGCCCACAATGTTGTGCCGACTATGCAACCTACTCTAGAAACTGCCTAGAATTTCCCTGGCACATAGCCCTCTATTTTTCTAAGGACAGTTTCTATAGTTATAATATATACATAATGCTTCCTTTGAGTTGCACATAATTTCAAACACCTCCAGATCTTCACACCAGCACACCCAAAATGAGTGTTAATCACCTCTGTCTTTGAGCTACATTCATGCATATGCAGGCATCTCAGGTGAGTGGATGTTTCCCGGTCTGCAATTTACTCTAAAATGCAGCTCCAGGATGACCATTGTTCTGGGCTGCATTTTAAATTCAATCTACAATCCATATTCAGATCAGAAGACTGGTCGTTGTTGAAATTAATATTTGCATTATTGCATAACTCCAGAATACACTGTAACAGAAATACTCAAAAACAAAGGGAAATCTGCAGATGAAGGAAATCCAAGCAACACACACAAAATGCTGGAGGGACCCAGCAGGCCAGGCAGCATCTATGGAAAAAAGTAGAGATGACATTTTGGACCGAAGCCCTTCAGCAGGACACTATAACAGTAATACTCATTTATGTGAACAAAGGATTGAGGGGGATGAATACTTTTACAAGACACTCTATGTTGTTTGTGGCAGCAAAACATTGCAATTGTTCATTCATTTGTTACGTGCCATGTCATATGACTTGGGCTATGGTAGTCTTTCTGTGGCCATGATTGTTCTTGGCAAATGTTTCTACAGAAATGTTTCTAAGAATGTTTCATTGCCTTCTTCTGGACAGTGTCTATACAAGACGGGTGACCCCAGTCATTATGAATACTCTTCAGAGATTGTCTGCCTGGCGTCAGTGGTCACATAACCAGGACTTGTGATATGCACCAGCTGCTCATATGAGCATCCACCACCTGCTCCCATGGCTCCACATGACTCTGATCGGGGACTAAGCAGGTGCTACACCTTGCCCAAAAGTGACCTGCAGACTAGTGGAGGGAAGGAGTGCCTTACACATCCTTTAGTAGAGACATATCTCCACCCCACCACCCTAAATTGCAATACATAATGAAAGTATATATAAAAACTTAGATAAGTAGTGTAAAAAGAAAGCAAAAAAATGAGCAATTGGCACAGAATGGTAGAGGAACTCAGCAGGGCAGGGTGCATACCAATTCTCCTCAAGCTCCTAATGAAATATCACCGCTGTCTTCTTTGTAATTGCGTCAGTATGTTGGGCCCCGGAAAGATCTTCAGAGATGTTGACACCCAGGAGCTTGAAACTGCTCACCATTACCACTGCTGATCCGTCAATGAGGACTGTTGTGCATTCCTTTACCTTCCCTTTCCTGAAGTCCACAATCAATTCCTTGGCCTTGCTGACGTTGAGTGCAAGATTGACGTTGCAACACCACTTGACCAGCTGTCCTGGCTCACTTCTGTATGCCTCTCATCACCACAAAGAAATTCTGCCAATACTAGCCGTGTCATTGGCAAGTTTATAGATGGCATTTGAGTTGTGCCTGGCCGCATAGTCCTGGATAGAGTGAGCAGAGCAATGGGCTAAGCTCGCATCCTTGAGGTGTGCCAGAGTTGATTGTCAGCGAAGAGGAGATGTTATTTCTGATTAGCATTGACTGTGGTCTCCATTTGCAGAAGAAGGTACAGAGGCCCAGGTTTTAGAACTTGTTGATTAGAACTGAGGTTATGGTTGTGTTGAACACTGAGCTGAAATCAATAAACAACCTGGCGTAGGCATTGTTACTGTCCAAATGATCCAAGGCCGAGTGGAGAGCCAGTGAGATTGCATCCGCTGTATATTGTGGCGATAGGTAAACTGCAGTGGATCCAGGTCCTTGCTTAACCAGGAATTCATTCTAGCCATGACCAACCTCTCAAAGCACTTCATAATAGCAGATGTCAGTGCAACTGGGCGACAGTCACTGAGGCAGCTTACCCTGTTCTTCTTGGGTACTAGTATGATTGTCGCCCTTTTGCAATCTGTGCAGTAATGACAGATTGAAGATGTACTTGAATACTCTCGCCTGGTTTTCAGAGCCCTACCAGGTACATCAACAGGGTCTGGTGCCTTGCGAGGGTTCACCCTCTTGAAAGCTGTTGTGATGTCAGCCTCCAAGACAGAGATCACAGGATCACCAAGTGCTGCAGGGATTCGCACAGGTGTAGTTTTATTCGTCCTTTCAAGCATGCATAAAAGGCAATAAGCTCATCTGAGAGTGAAGCATCACAGCCATTCATGATCAAGAACAAGAGAAAATCTGCAGGTGCTGGAAATCAAAGAAATACACACAAATTGCTGGAGGAACTCAGCAGGCCAGGCAGCGTCTATGGAAAAGAGTAAACAGACAATGTCTCGGCCTGAAATGTCGACTGTTTCCTCTTTTCCTTAGATGCTACCTGGCCTGCTGAGCAGTGTTCCCTCTAATTTGTAATGAATAGTGCACACAAAAATCTTGTGCTGTGCAATTTTTTGCCCAGTGACAGCAATGTGGATGCACTGAATTTTATATAGAGGTGTTCATTTCAACAGCTAACAAAATACTGTCAATAAGAATTTTGATCTCCTCTGGGTTTGATCATTTTCGCTCTCATTCATCTGCACTCTCAAAAGATATGTAGCAGGCCTGTAGAGGGTAACAAAGGATTTTCTTGCTGGAGCTTTTGCACACCATCTAGATATGATTTGCTTGCTAAATGACACTTTTTAAAAAGTCAAGTTTCCAATTATCGCTCCATTTCTTCCCACTCGCAAATTCTCCGGCAATCTTTGCATTGCAGCAATACATGCAGGTATCACCAATTTCTGTATTGTACATAAATATTTCTCATAACTTCACGTTCCTGACCTCATGAGCTTTTGGTGTAGCAGTTTCTGCTGTTTCATTAAGCCATTCTGCTGTAATGAACTAGCAGTTCTTTTCGCTTCATGCCCTTTGCTTCTTTGGAATTTGACATAGTGAATCAATAATTTCTTCAATAAAAACAGTATAAATAAGTCAATTCTAAAATCTGCAAACAAAGCGTCGCAAACTCCACATTGTCAATGCCATCTGCATCAGAAACCGGAAAAAGAAATGTGATTGTGTACGATTGTGAAATAAACTTAACACGTCATCGAGGTAGAGGGAGACAAACTTTTGTGTGCAGTTTAAGTTCCTTTGTGTGCTAGTAGCAAAAGATGTGTGTGTGCACACACCTTAGAGGGAACACTGATAATGAGTTCCTCCAACATTTGTGTTCGGCATTCATGATAGTGTGGATTTGGCTTGTAGGAAGTAATGGCATGCAAACCCTGCCAGAGCTGAAGTGCATCTGACTCCATCCCTAACTTTAATTAGAATGGTTAATCGCTCTTAAAATAGCCTTTCATAGGTCGTCCTGTCCTGATGAAGGGTCTCGGCCCAAAACGTCGACTGTACCTCTTCCTATAGATGCTGCCTGGCCTGCTGCATTCACCAGCAGTTTTTATGTGTGTTGCTTGAAATTCCAGCATCTGCAGATTTCCTCGTGTTTTCATAGGTCATACCTGGACTTTTTGTATATTTCTATATCACCAGTCTTGAATGCCGCAGATCGTGCCCTCAGCAGACGATGAATTTCCTGGTTCATCCATGGCTTTTGGTTTGGATATGTCCAGTATGTTCTCGAAGGCACACGTTTATCCACGCAGGTCTTGATAAAGTTGGTGACAACCGTGGCGTTTTCATTCAGATTCAAAGGTGAATCCCTGAAAAATGTGCAGTCTACTGACTCAAAGCAGTCCTGTAAGTGCTCCTCTGACCATTACCTTCTTGGTACTCAACACTGGTGCTGCAGCATTTAGTCTCTGCCTGTACACAGAGGTAGAAGTAGGTGATTGGACTTACCAAAGTAAGGCTGTGGGATGTCACAGTAAGCTTCCTTAATGGTGGTATAACAGTAATCAAGTATGCTCCTCTGGTCCCATGGGTGATATGTTGGTGACAGTTGTTCAGAGGACTTTTTCAAGCTAGCCTAGTTGAAATCCCCCACAATGATAGGGAAGGCATCGGGCTGCATTGTTTTGCGGCTGCTGAGCACAGTGCTCAGCTTCTCCAGTGCTTGCCTGAAGTTGGCCAGAGATGGAATGTTACCACTACCAGGATGATGACAGACAACTTCCTCGACAGATAGAATGGTCGGCACTTGATTGCTAGATGTTCCAGGTCGGGTGAGTATGATTGAGACAGAACCGCCATATCTGTTAACCATGAAGCATACTCCATCACCTCTACCTATAAAAGACTCAATTGCTCTGTCTTTGTAGTAGATGGTGAAGCTCTCAGGCTGCAGCTCTGCATCCAAAATGGTGGGGGATAGCCATGTTTCCTTGAAGCAAAGTACACAGCAGTCCCTGATGTCCCTTGGACTGCAATCTTGCTCCGAAGTCTTCAATTTTATTTTTCAGACAATGTACGTTTGTCAGCAGTGGGAGGGTCTAAGTGCTTTGCTTTATAAGCGTTCCTGCAGACCAGCACGCCTTCCATGCTTTTTCTTTAAGGTGAATTGCACTCGCGAGCTGAGTCTGCCATCTGGAGTCCACTAATTTTGAAGATAAATAGATGTTTTTAAATGCCTTACATGATGTTGCTTCCTGAAGCACCCATGGTGTGTGACTGTGGATTTCAGCTGTAGTAGTCCCAAACAGGAATATACGATGATTCCCGGTGGAGCTGCACACAATCAGTCGCTCCTTAATGGTGCCATCATTGCTTGACAATGAATATCTGAAACCATGTGCAAGAATGCTACGTGTGTGTGGATGGTTTGGTAGTGCTTTTAAATAATCTTTAATTGACTGATCACACATGCTAGCCATATATCTTAAGACCAGGAACTGTCTCTGAAATAAGTTTTGCCTTTTTTCCCCTGTGTACATTCAGTCTTGTAGTCAATAATGCACACTAATTGCCTTATTTATAGGTGACTTGTCTCGACACAGAATATGGGCCCGGCTGTTAAAAAGTGACGTATATATAAATGGTTAATATATTCATACTATGCTCCTTTCTGTGGGTCAATACTGGTGTCGAGCTATTTCATTTTTAAATTTGTCAATTCACAGAAATAGAGTAAATACAGCTATAGGGTCACGGGGTGGAGAAACGTCCCTGGGAGGTGTAAGATGCTCCCGCAGGTCAGCCCTGGGCAAGGTGTAGTGCCTGCTTAGCCCCCCCCCCCACCCAATCAGGGTCACGTGAAGCCATGGGAACTGGTGGTGGACGGTCCTACAAGCAGCTGGTGCATTTCACAGGTCCTGGTTATGCAACCACTGACGCCAAGCAGACAATCTCTGAAGAGTATTGATAATGGCTGGGGTCACCTGTCTTGCAAGGACACTGCCCAGAAGAAGGCAATGGCAAACCATTTCTGTGGAAAGGTTTGCCAAGAACAATCATGGTCATGCTAAGACCATGGTCGCCTCCATCATATGACATAAGTATATAACGAATGAACAGCATAGCAATGCATGACTAGTTATATAAAATGGTTATTTGAAAAAGTTTGCTTTTTGGAAATACTTATGTTAAACTACTTTAGATCTTTAATATGGGCTACTGTGTGGTTTTGAAATTTCACATTTACTAGAAGCTACTCTCAGGCGGGAAGGAAATAAGTTCTTTGACAATTAAATCTGCAGCAAAATATTTGGGTTCGAAACCAATGCCGCTTCCAAACTTCATGTCATTACTAAAGGACAGCAAGAAACCAGCATTACCAGCAAAATTCGATTGGCGGGACAAGAACGTTGTTAACCCTGTGCGGAATCAAGAATCAGTAAGTTTCTCTTCACCTTTAAGTCTGCAGCACCGTATCCAGGTTTATACACTCATGACTGCGTGGCCAGACTCTGATCAAACTCCCCAACACTACGTTTTCAGATGACACCACGATAGAGGGCCAGATCTCAAATAGTGCTGAGTCAGAGCGCAGGAACAAGATAGAAGGCTTAGTGGCATGGTATGCTGCAACAACTTTTCCCTCAACGTCAGTAAAACAAAAGAGTTGGTTCTTGATGTCAGGAAAGTGGGTGGGGTGGTGCACACATTCCTGTTTATATGAGTGGCGATGAAGTGAGAGGTTTAAAGCTTCAAGTTCCTGGAAGTAAACACCACCCATAGCCTGTCTAGGTCTACCATATAGATGCCATGGCTAAGAAAGCACACTGGGACCTCTACCAGGATGCTATAGAAAAATTGGCAAGTCCTCTTTGACCCACACCAATGTTTATTGATGCACCACTGAAAGCGTCCTGTCTGGATGCATCACGGCTGTGCCCAAGAGAACAAGAAACTGCAGAGAGTTGGGGACAAAGCTCAGCACATTGTGGAAATGAATCTCCTCTGCATGGAGTCTGTCTACCTTTCTTGCTACCTTGGTAAAGTAGCCAACATAAAAACCTCACCCATCCAGACATTCTTTCTTCTCTATTCACACATCAAGCAGGAGATACAAAAGCCTTGAAAGCACATTACACCAGGCTCAAGGACAGCTTCTAATAAGACTATTGAATGGTTTCCTCGTACAAGAAGATGGACTTTTGTCCTCATAATGCCCTTGCACTCGATTGTCAGCACTTTCCCTGTAATTGTAACACCTTATTCTGCATTCTGTTATTGATTTCCTTCCTATTACCTCAGTGCAATATTATAATGAAATTATCTGTTTGGATGGCATGCAGAGCAAATGCTTTTCACTGTAACTCTGTGTAGGTGATAATAATAACCAATTTACCAATTAATGCTAGCTAGCACTTTATGTAATGAAAGAGTTTTTGAAAAGGATACAATATATTTGTATAAGACATTGGTGAGGACTAATTTGGAGTATTGTGTGCAGTTTTGGTCACCTACCTGCAGGAAAGATGTAAATAAGGTTGAAAGAGTACAGAGAAAATTTGCAAGGATGTTGCCAGGTCTGGAGGACCTGAGTTATAAGGAAAGACTGAATAGGTTAGGGGTTTATTCCTTGGAACATAGAAGATTGAGAGGAGATTTGATAGAGGTATTCAAGGTTGTGAGGGGTATAGATAGAGTAAATGCCAGTAGGCTGTTTCCACTGAGGTTGAGCATGACTACAACAGTTTAAGGGAAACATGATCATGAAAGCATGGAACAAGCTGCCAGTGCAAGTGGTGCATGCGAGTTTGATTTCAATGTTTAAGAGAAGGTTGGAATGGTACATGGTTGGTAGGGGTATGGAGGGTTACGGTCCGGGCGCAGCGCAATAAGAGTAAGCAGTTTAAATGGCTTGTCATGGACTAGATGGGCTGAAGGGCCTGTTTCTGTGCTGTACTTTTCTATGACAGATGAGGGCAGGGTGGTGGCCATCGTTTGTATAGACTTCAGAAAGTTCTTTGACAGTGACCCACTTGGTAGGTTAGTCTGAGATCTCAGGAGAGCTAGCTAACTGGATTTATAATTGGCTCAATGTGGGAAGCAAAGGGTGATGGTGAAGGCTATTTCTCAGACTGGGGGCCTTGTTAGTAGTGAGTCACAGGGATCAGTGCTGTGGCCTTTATTGTTCATTGTTTATGTAAATGATTAGCTAGGTCAGATTGACAAATGACATTTCGATTCAGAAAAGTGCGAGGTGTTGCATTTTGGAAAGTCAAACCAAGGTAGAACTTAAACAGTGAATGATTGGCCCCTCAAGAGTGCTGTGGAAGAGAGAGATCAATATGCAAAACTTAGTTTCCTATACTACTGCAAATCATCTGAGCTGCAGTACTAGGTGTTTGAGATCACAACACCACAGAATTCTCAGTCGTATCTGTGGTGTATTTTGAAATGGCTGCAGAGAGAGATATAGAACATAGAACAGTACAGGAGCAGGCCAGGAGTCACAAAATTGTAATTATGATGGTGATTGACTTTACTGTTGAAGCAATAAGGCTGTGTTGGACTAACTTCTGATTATTTTGTGCTGTAGTGTGGAGGATGCTGGGCTTTCAGTGTGGTGGAGAGTATTGAATCTGCTCTCGCAATTAAAAGTGGACAACTAAAGACTCTGAGTGCACAAGAAGTCATAGATTGTTCTCACAAAGATGCTGGCTGTAATGGTGGATCGCCAGTCAGTGCTCTGAAGTGGCTAAACCAGGTTGGTAAAAAAAAATTTTCACATAGATTATTCACCAGTGTTCTTGTCGGACTGCCTTCAATAAATTTCTGAAACTGACAGAGAAGAAGATAATTCAGCTCATCCATTAGGTTGAGTGATGGTCTTTATGTGTACAGAATCATAACCAAACACTTCCAAAGCTATTTCCAATGCTCCTTCATCTTGTTCATACCACTGGCAGCTAAATCAATGGAAAGGTAATAATTTCCAGATTGTTACCTGAGGCGTGTACCAATTGGTACAGGGTTAATAAGATCAGAGAGTTAAATGCGTAGCTCAACAATTGGTGTGGCAAAAGTGGGAGTGAATTCATGAGACAACTGCACCAGTACTGAGGAAGGAAGAAGCTGTCCCGATGGGATGGGCTCCACCTGACCCATGCTGGGAACAGGGTCCTGGTGAATCGCGTAACTAAGGCAGTGGGTAGGGCTTTAGGATGAAACAGAAAGAGGCATGAGAAAGGAGCAGGCCAAAATTGATTGGAATGGAACACCAGCGGGGATGATAGCATGACCAGCAATAGCTGGAGTTTCTGGGAGCAATGCAGAAGCTGTGGGATAGATAGATCCTAAAGAAGAAGTATTCTAAAGGGAGAATGACATTACTGTGGCTGACAAGGGAAGTCAAAGAGTGGTGGTTCAACAGCTTGACAACGTATGGATAAAGTAAAACGGAGAGAGATGTTATTGAAGTTTCCAGAATAAAAAAAGACCAAAAAGTTTAGAAAGTGTTTGAAAGTTTAACTTCAGGCCATATGGGGACAAAATTGAAAAGAAAAGTGATGAATACTGGACTGAAAGTGTTATATTTAAATGTGTTTTATATATGAAGTAAGGTAAATGATCTTGTAGCACAGTTAGAAATTAGCAGGTATGACATTGTGGGCATTGAAAGAAGATCACTTCTGGGATCTTAACGTCCAAGGATACACATGGTGTCAAAAGGACCAGCAAGTGGGCAGAGGGGGTGTGGTGGCTTTGCAGGTAAAAAAATTTAATCAGATCCTTAGAAAGAAATGACGTAGGATCAGAAGATGTGGAATCCTTGTATGTAGAGTTAGGAAACTACAAGGGTAAAAAGACACTGATGGCAGTTACATACAGACCTCTGAACAGTAGCCAGGATGAGAGGTACAAATTATAATGGAGATAGAAAAGGCATGTAAAGAAGGCAGTGTTACAATGGGCATGGGGGATTTCATTATGCAGGTAGATTGGAAAAATCAGGTTGGTGCTGGGGCCAAAAGAGGTGCCCACCGCAACACGAGTGGTGAGGACCACAAAGGGAGGTGGAGGAGTGCCTACAGGACTGCTTTGAATTGGTGGACTGGGCAATATTCAGGGACTCATCTTTGAATCTGAATGAAAATGCCACAGTTATCACTGACTTCATTAAGACCTGTGTGGATGATACCAGACATATCTAAACCAGAGGCTGTGGATGAACCAAGAGATTTGCAGTATGCTGAGGGCTAGATCTGTGGCATTCAAGACTAGTGATCCAGAACTCTACTGGAAGTCCAGGTACCACCTATAGATGGTTATTTTAAGAGTGAGAAAGCAATTGAAGTTAGAGATGTCAGCTCTGCCAGAGATTGCAAGCCATTACCTCCTACGAGGTGAAAACTAACATTGTAAATGCTTCACTCCCAGATGAGCTCAATGCCTTTTATGAACACTTGGATAGAGAGAATAAAACTACACCTATGCAAATCCCTGAAGCATCTGGCAACCCTGTGATCTCTGTTTCAAAGGCCGATGTCAGAATGCCTTTCAAGAGGGTAAACCCTCGCAAGGTGTCAGGCCCCAATGGCGTACCTGGTATGCTGTGCCAACTAACTGGCAGGGCTGTTCAGAGACATCTTCAATCTCTCACCGTTACACTCAAGGGTTCTTAGCTGCTTCAGAAGGACATTAATCATACCAGTGCCCAAGAAAAACAGGGTGAGCTGCTTCAATAACTATCGCCCAGTTCCATTCCCATGTATTGTGATGAAATGCTTTGAGAGGGGTCATGGCTATAATGAGCTCCTGTCAAAGCAAGGACCTGGCCCCACTGCAATTTGTCAACCATCACGGTAGGTCTATAGTGGATGTAACTCACTGTCTCTCCACTTGGCTTGGACCACCTGAATAGCAGCTGTACCTATGTCAGGCTGTTGGTTTTGATTACAGCTGGGTATTCAACACTATGCTACCCTCGGTGCTAACTAACAAGCCTCAAAACCTGGGCCTCCCTCTGCATCTGGAACCTTGACTTCCTCATCGGGAGACCACAGTCGGTGCAGATCAGAAATACAACATCTCCTAGCTGGCTCAAGCCTCCCTTCCATTGAGGACATCTTCAAAGGTGGCGTTGTTCATGAAGGATCCTTGCCATCCAGGACATGCCCCCTCTCATTCCAACCATCAGGAAGGAGGTGCAGGAGCCTGAAGACACACACTCAATGTTTTAAGAACACTTTCTTCCCCTCTGCCATCGGATATCTGAAAGGTGCATGAATCCATGAACACTGCCTCATTATTCCTCTTCTGCACGATTAATTTATCTACTTTTGTAGCTAATAGTAATTTCTACGTGTTGCACTGTCCTGCTGCTGCAGAACAACGAACTTTGTGACTTAGGTCAGTGAGAATAACCTGATTGTGATTCTGAACTCCCATGATATTTTTAGCTTCAAAAGTCCAATGTACATACGTTCATTCTTACAAGTGGCCGAACTAGTGTCCTTCCTCTCTTCACTTCTACTGTTTTTTTTTGTTGTCAATCTATGCCTTTCAATTCAATACTGTGGAGGTACAATTACCATGTCGAGTGATTGTTGTGTATTTTCTCACTTGAAGGACAGAATCAGAGGCTGTAAAAATAGATAGCATTTGTTACCCAGGTTACTCTTACCTTGTACTTCTGTCTTATAACCTAAAAATGCAATTTTAGATATTATAAGTCAGAAGTATGGGGTAATGTGAAATGAAATTGTACTGAACATGCAGCTGATAGTGTTCTATGTATTTAAGATTATTTCACAGGTCAGATGCCAAATTAATCTGCATGCACAGTTTTAGTATGTGAGATGAAACCAGTGTAATTCCACATATTGACAGTGAGAATATGTAAACTCTGCACAGATACCACCCAATGTTGGGATCGAACTCTGATCCCTGGAGATGTGACATAGTAGCATTAACGGTATTGCTAATGTGCTGCCCTCCTTGATTATTTTAATAGTCTTGGGATATATTTAATATAGCCTGATGGTTTATTCTATTCAGTTATACTTCCTGTCTTTTTGCTGTGTTTATCCCATCCAATTCTCCTGCATTTACTGAAGGAGATTGATTTTCTGGCTAAGTTATAATGGAAGAGCGAGAGCGAAACAAAAATGTTTTGTGTACATATGTGCGGCTTCTGTTGGTTCATAGCATCCAGGGATGCCCAGTTTTGAACAAACACTTTGGTTGTGAATCTGCCCCAATTTGCACAAATGTAATGTCACAGCATCCAATGAATGGTGTCTTCATTGTAAGGGTGGGATATTGTCTCTGAAATGACCATACACACTGCAGTAGGACATTTATTGTTGTGATGAGAGTGTGGAATGTTTAAAAGGACGATGCGGGAATATACTGTATGTAGGGTATGTGGATCTGGAGTCGTGAAGTAGAAGGATGTCAGAGGCGGAGGCGTTGGATATTCGAGCTGCAAACATCATCAGACGGAGGGGTGGGGGGGAATGGGATATTCAAAACTGATTGTGGCAGGCTATATGTGGGGCAGGGGCAGTCAGCGATGCAGCTGGGTGCAAGAACAGACACACAGTTGGCTTGTGATCCTACTTGGAGGTTGGCAGACTGTTGGATTCATGAACCTCAAAAGGTGATCAACGTGCAGAATTTTAGAGGATCGACCTGCGTCAAGATCAACACCTCAGACTCTCCCTGCAAGCCAGCAGATCTATGCCTAAGACTTCCTTTGGTGTGAATGGCTTTCTATTTATAGGCCACCCATATGTTACGTGTGTTACAGCACCACATGACTTCACTCCACATATCGATGGTCTTCTTTCCTGTGCACGTCATGGCCATGGTCAGATCTCCATGCTCACGTAGGTTTGGTGCTAGATAACATTCATTTGCTCGGCACATGAAAATTTTGCATTACTTGAAATAAATTTTAATTCCATCAGGTTGAACTAGCAGCCCTGAACCCTGTTGGTTCTGTTCCCTGACTAGTACACTTGTATTTTTGGTTACAGAGTAAAGCACGGCTGATGGAAGAGTCTGTTTATCCCTTCACTGCAAAGACTGGGATATGCCATTACTTTCCAAAGTCCACATTTGGTGTTTCAATCAGGAACTATAGGGCATACAGCTTCAGGTAATCCTTATTTGTTGTAGTTCATTGGGTCTTGCAATTTGAAATGATTGGTATTGAGTACTATTACTTCTTTACTGTCAATCTGATACTGCAAAGTTTATGGTGAAGGAAACACCATAAATATGACCAAACAGTTCCACTGCCTCACTGCCTTCCTCTGTACTTTCAACAATGCCATCAAAGAGACATATTGAATAGATTCTGGATAAGGAAAGCTTTATTTATTTATTTTTATTTATTGTGATACAGCTCGGAATAGGCCCTTCCGGCCCTTTGAGTCGTGCAGTCCAGCAACCCCCAATTCAACCCCAGCTTCATCATGGGACAATTTACAACGACTAATTAAACTACCAACTGGTACGTCTTTGCACTGTGGGAGGAAACCTATGCGGTCGTGAGGAGAATGTACAAACTCCTTACAGGCAGTGGTGGGAATTGAACCCGGGTCACTGGTACTGTAAAGTGTTGTACTAACCACTTTAAAATCTAAGCATTCGTCATTCACTGTAACCCAGTGTGTAGCTCTGGCAAACCCTAAAATTGTCATATATTAAGGATGACTGCCCTTTAGCTAAATTGAACAGTAGACTACATGAATGTTATTGTATGCCTGTATGATCATACAGATTCAGCCACATAAAATTGTTATCTTTCCAGTATGGAAGACTTTCTAGATCTCATACTCCATCTCTGTATTTTACTGTTGCTTTTGTCATAGGCTGCGATGCTTCTATGGTATGTGTACAGCATCAAAAACTTTTCCTAAAAAGTTTCACAATTTAACATATTTACTAATCAGCAAATCACCTTCTGCCATTTACTCATCCTGCCCAAGTGGCTAAGTCCATGGGTGCTCATATTCTGTTCCATCTGCCACATTCTTACACAACTTAATCTGTCTGTGATCCTTTGCTAGTTCTTTGAATTGTCCTTGTGTCTGACTTTTTACCTAGCTTTGCATCTTCAGTAAACTCTACTATAATACATTCCTGTGACAGGAGAAGATTGCATTTAATGTAAATGGATGTGGTCTAAGGACTAAACCATCTGGTTCTCCAAAAGACATCCACTGCAGCTCAAAAATATCTCCTCCAAAAATAGGAGGAAATGATGAGCCGTTGACCTTGTTCTCGTCATGCATGTTATTGGAGACATTGCATTCATCTCAAATAAAGTAAGTAATTACTGAAGTTCGTAGAGTCATACAACACAGAAGTGGGACCTACGGCCTACCATATCTACCGTATGATAACCTTTTTGCCCACCACACCAATCCCATTTAGGTATTTATCCATTGTTGGATCGCGTGTGCCCTTGGTCCCATTCAAACAAGCTCTGATTTTCAGTGCTGAGTTCACTTTGTAGTTTTTAAATACTTGAAGTTTAGTTTTTATAAAAATTGCATCAAAAAAGTACATTCAGCAAATTCATCAGTTCACTTCCCTATTACCTCTGTTAACAATATACAATGATGTCTGAGAGGAATCACTAAGTAGCTGGGAATGTCCTGGTTTAGATAAAAATTATCCGTGCAATAGCAATGAATGTACTTCATTCTAATCATTTATTGGTTTACTCCAGCTATCTTTCATCGATTTCCCAAAATATCTCAGAAACTTTGAAAATATTTAAAATGTAATACAATGTGTAATCAATCCTCGAAGCTTAACCCTTGAGATTCAACGGTCTATGACAAAATCTAGAACTCCATGCGTTGAAGCATAACCCTCAGCTTTCTAATCACAAAAAGGACAAATCCAGTCTGACTAATTGCCACCCCGTCCGACAAAGTGTTCGAACATGTTGCTGACACTATTTATCACATGACCTCTACATCTCCAATAACCTTCTCACTAATGGTCAGGTTGGATTTCCTCAGACCACATCACAATCTCAAACATGAACAAATAAGCTGAATTTCAAAGGCAGGGTTAAAATGACTGCCCTTGACATCAAAGCAACATTTGACCATGAGCCTAGTTAAACTAAAGAAAGTGGCTGGAGTTAAACCTCACAAAAAGGGTGTTGGTTGTTGTTGGTAGATGTCAGTTATCAGTGCTGGACTTTCTCAGTGTGATGTTGGGGCCAACCTTATTCCTGAAAATCAACCATAAAGGTAGATCCTAGAGATTTCATATCTATTAACTTCAGTTTTACCAGGCTCCTTAGTCCCATACTTAGTCAAATGTTTCCTTGAACACCTAAATAAATCCAGCCTACATTCATTGATAAGGAAAACTGCATTCAGCATGGAGAAATCTCAAGCTGGTGCCCACCAGCCCATCATGAAATGGAGCATTTGTTGTTTCATGAAAGGACAAGTCACCCCTCCTTGAAATATTCCTGCTCCTGTATCAGGCTCTTCTTCAATGTCATTACCAATCACAATCTTGAGCAGCCATCATCACCATCATTATTAGGTGCCATGTCAATGACATGGGTGATCATGGTCGTTCCATGACCATGATTGTTCTTGGCAAAGTTTTCCTCAGAAGTGGTATGCCATTGCCACCTTCTGGGCAGTGTCTTTACAAGACGGGTGACTCCAGCCATTGTCAATACATGTCAGAGATTGACTGTCTAGCATCAGTGGTTGCATAACCAGGATGTGTATGAGCAGCTGGTGCATATCACAACCATCCACCACTTGCTCCCATGGCTTCACATGATCCTGGTTGTGGGGGTGGGGGGGTGCTGGGGAGGCTAAGCAGATGCTACACTTTGCCCAAGGGTGACCTGCAGCCTAGTGGAGGAAGGGAGCACCTTACATCTCCTTTGGTAGAGGTGTATCTCCACTGTGCTCCCAAAGAGATGGTTGAGCAGCCATCTTCCTGATAAAATGGTTAGCATTCCATTAACCATTCTATTATCTTCAGTGCACATTGCCAAAATTGTATATACACACATACACGTCAATCTCTTTGGACCTACCTGGTTCTACTTTTTCATCATTTTCAGTGGATGACATCATGTCTGCCAAGATTGAAATTCGATTACCGTAGTTTTGACCATTCACTTAACACACTAATATCTCTCCATTATGTTTCTGTTTACACAGTTATGCCCTCTGTATCAACACTATGTTGTGGAAATCTGGCTTTCTTCACTGTTGCACATTTTTTACTACCACAGTGAACAGTCCAATATGGATTCTAGCAGGATGTCACAACCCACTGATTGGATTCTGCCAATTCAAGTACTTGGTTGTTATCACTACTTCCTGTATTCCACTTGCCAGGAAAATAATTTGCCTCCAGTTTTATTAGTTTCAAAGTTGGCTCTTAGGTCAGACTTGAAAAATGCTTTCTAGAATTCCACATAAAGAATAGGAAAATTACGTCGCATCCGGAGTTTCTCCAGTTAGCGGATGATTTCCCTCCACGCCTCTCTGAGGTAGTGGGGAACCGTGTACGAGGCAATTTACACCAGTGGTTTTGCCATTGCCTTCTGCCGGGTGAGTTTCCAAAGAGATCACCAGCTTGTATCCCAGCACGAAAAGCGTGCAGGGGAGCTGGCTGGATTCGAACTCAGAACCTTTCAGCCCAAAGTCCAGCACTGATGCACTACACCACCAGCCGGGTCTACATGAATAATAACCACAGATATTCCTTTCTCTGGCACTTCTGAAATCTCATCAAAAAAGACAGCCATCTTCATCAGACTTTGACCTAACCTTTACAAACCCATGGTGTATTGGGTGTATTTCATGGTGTAAAGTTTATAATTCTAACCAATGGTAATTTCCCCTTGTGTGATTTCTATTTTTATGTTCTCATTCACATGTTATATGCTTGATATTTGTGTCTTTGTCATTTTTTTCTTGCATTTTTCTATTTTATTTTTTGATTACACTATAACAAAATTTGGGATTTTTCCCCAGAAAATAAGCTTTGCAAATAGGACATGAAAAATGAAAAATATAAGATAAAAACAGAAAATACCGGAAAAAAAAACTGCTCAGCAGCTCAGGCCACATCTGTGGGAAGAGAAAGGGAGAAATTGAAATTGGCGTTTATCCTAGAGCTACCTCACCAATCAGATGGATTATGGTTTGTTTGTTTGTTAATTGAACCAGTTTGGTCGATTCAAGAACAACATTGAGATTTGTGTCCAAAGTGGAACACAGTTGAACGTGTCCTTGTTAGGACATAACATTAAAATTAGTTCTGCCCATTGAAATTGGAGCCCTTGTGTCCTATGATGACCTGATCAATGTTTATCCTGTAGCTTCCACCAATCAAAATTCCTAAAAATATATCGTTGAAATGCTGTGGATGTCAAATTTACTCTCGTGCAGATACAATGAGGAGGAACTGATGCAGAAGCTATTGGAATGGGGACCTTTGGTGGCCATTGTAGATGCAGTCAGTTGGCAGGATTATCTAGGTGGCATTATACAGCACCACTGCTCTCATGAAGAACCAAATCATGCAGTAGTTATCACTGGTTATGACAAAACAGGTAAGCGAAATGAATAAGTGTAATTATTTTCCTGTTAGTTTAACTCTATATGCTAAATAAGAAGCAGCACTTCGTCCCTTTTCACAAAATTACTGTTCTTAAAATTCAGTAGAATTTTTCTAAAACTCTGCTTAATGTTTAAAGAATGTGTATATCATTCTGCTCTTTCTCCTGACCTTCATTTTATAATCCCTTAACATTTTGACTGAAGTAACATGGTCCTACTTGGATCAAGTTCCCAATTCTTTTCTATTTGTTTCTGATGGATTTATTTATTCTGTATACCATACGTGTATGGGGTGCCCAGGGAGGGGTAGCACCTCTGGTGAAGGGGCTTGTCGTGTCCATTCTCAGGCAGCTCACTTGCCTTTGGTCCTCACCAGACGCTCAGCTCTCAAGTAGTGGCTCCAAGTAGTTGTTTGCTTGTGGCAGCGGGCACACCCCAGTACACCGCTTTGACAAGCGGACTAAAGCAACTGAGAGTAGCCTCAGACCCCAGTGAGATAGGGGCATGCCTGTCCTAGCGCATGAAGTCAGCTCCAGTGGACTGGCAGATGGGATCGTCTGAGAGATCCAATGGCTAGGAAGGCAGTACTACAACGCTCCTTGGAGCGCGAGAGCCATGACAAGGCACAGAAGGTCATTCACTGCAACCAAGAAAGATCCCAGTTTGTGACGCTTGTTCATACCACTGGATCCAGACTTCTGAGATTGCAAGAGTGGAACTGCCCCACTGCAACAGCTTTTCCACTTCAAAAACCCTCCCGCACTGGTTTCCTGTCATCGTCGGACACAATGGACAGCCACCATACCGTACGTTATGTTTTTTTTTGCAGAGGTAAAGTGATTTAGGTCCTTTCTAATCAACACAGTTGTCCTTTTTAATTCTTTAAAGTTATTTTGTTATTAACTTAAAAACCTGATGCTTTACATGTCTTTAACTTAAAAGCAAACATAATTTCTTATTCATCATTATTTTGATTTATATTTTACATTACTTTGTGACTGAAATTTGTTTCCTACAACTGAATATGCACTGTTTTCCTAATGAATGACAAATTTTGATCACACTATACCTTCAACTTAACAATTTCTCTTTACCTGTAATACAGCTTAGCATCCCATTATTAAACTTAATATCCAATTTTCAAGTAGCCAACTTGAAAGCATCTAAAATTAACCAAGCACGTTCTAAGAATAAATACATCTAACAACACACATCAAAGTTGCTGGTGAACGCAGCAGGCCAGGCAGCATCTCTAGGAAGAGGAACAGTCGACGTTTCAGGCCGAGACCCTTCAATACCTCTAATTATTTTTGTAACATAGAATCACTGATAGCGAGTATTTTGAAGAATTGCATTGTGAAGTTACAGACAAAAAGAGCATTCAAAATGGATACAATCTAATGCAAACACGAGGAAATCTGCAGATGCTGGAAATTCAAGCCACACACATCAAAGTTGCTGGTGAACACAGCAGGCCAGGCAGCATCTCTAGGAAGAGGTACAGTCGACGTTTCGGGCCGAGACCCAGTCCTGACGAAGGGTTTCGGCCCGAAACGTTGACTGTACTTCTTCCTAGAGATGCTGTCTGGCCTACTGCGTTCACCAGCAACTTTGATGTGTGTGGCTTGGATACAATCTAAGTCTACCTCTTTCCAATTCCCCTTCTTTTCACCTCATCTGCTCATCACCTCCCTCTGATGCCCTTCCTCTTTACATTTCACACGTAGTCCACCTTTCTCTTCTATCAGATTCCTCCCTCAGCTGCCTTCTTTTACATTTTCCACCTATCATCTCCCAGCTTCTCACTTCTTCCCTTCTACCGCAACCATCACCTTGCTTCTCAACAGGCTTCCCCCATCACCTGCCAGCTTGTGTTCATCCCCTGCACCACCTTTTTAATCTGGCTTCTTCAAAGATTCATGATTCAAAGTATGTGTATTCTCAAAGTGTGTGTGCAGTATTCAACCTTGAGATTCATCTTCCCACAGACAGCCACTTCCCATTCCTTTCTAGTTCTTATGAAGGGTCTCGGCCTGAATCGTCAACTGTTTATTCTTCTGCATTGATGTTGCATTTTGTGGGTGTTGCTCTGGGTTTCCAGCAGCTACAGAATCTCTTGTGTTTACAATCTAAGTTATGTAGTCTTATGTTCAATCAGACAGCGACAGGTTTGTACCAATGGCCTGTAGCTTTCATTTCCTGTCAAGCAAAATAAGTGAGCATGGTAAAACTCATACATTCCCTTCTATTTTGTAAACAGGTGATATTCCTTACTGGATAATAAGAAATTCATGGGGAACCAGCTGGGGAATTAATGGCTACGTATATGTCAAAATGGGAAGAAATGTTTGTGGTAAGTTTTTCTGTCTGGTTCATTAAAAAGTTAGCATTCCTTGGGGCAATATGTATTGATTAATTGTAATGCTGTTGTCCAATAAATTATTTATTTGGATACTCGGTCACAATTTTTCTCCTTGTTCAGTTTACCCCCTGATATGAGAACCAGTCATAATTTCCTGCAGCTTCAAAAATAATGAAGTTGAAAGACAACTACCCTTCCATTACTGAGGCTGGTGGTTCTTCATGTCACCACATCCATGAACTAAAGACTTGCATTTCATGTACATCTCCATGCTCCAGCAAAGTATGTCCCAGTTATTTAGTCCCGCAGAAAGAGGCCAAAAGAAAAGTGGATAGCTTTTATGATGAGTGATGATGACACTTCTGTTAAGATGGCGACATGTACAAATGCAGCAGCATGTCGGGGGCCGATCAAAGGTGCTCTTTTCTTTGTAAAATTTGTTTTTTTCCAATCCATAGACAATTCTACTCTGGGTACTGCAGGGCTACTCCATCAGTGAGCTGCTCGTTGATCACAGTAGCTGGACTGGTGTCGGCCGGGGTGTCAGAGAAGGGGCCGGCCAGGATATTGAAGGAGTCAGCTTGGGTTCAGAGGAGCCGATCTGGCTACAGACTATGTTGCTGCCTCCTACTCAGAGGCATCGGAGTTAGTGCATGAAGGCGGCATGCAGTATAAACATGGGGATTGTCTTGGAAATTTCTCTTGTGATCACAAGATTCTGTTGGACAGTGATAATGTAAGTTGCTGTTGGCCTGTTACCCTCAACTGGTGAAGTGACAGGTGACATGGGAGCTGTGTAGCCTGGATTGTAGCACGGAATAGGCCTCAAGCCTCAGGCTTGCCTGTTGTTACAGACCAGTTGAGAAGATGTGCGGAAGTGTTACGTACAGCATGGTGTCCACGCGCAGCTTGGGGCTGGCCTCTCCCATTGGTGCTGCCTCCATGTGTTCAAGTGGTGGAATGACAAGCTGGATTGCATGTGTCTGCAGACTCATGGGACATTGACATCAATTGCCGGACATTGTTGCTCAGGTTCTTGCCTAGATATATGCTTTTTCTTGAGTATATATGTTTCTTTCCTCGCTATTTTGAATGTTTTACACCTTGGCCCCAGAGGAATGCTGTTCCATTCAGCTGTGAATGGAATTCCATTCATGCATTTAGCTATGTATGGTTGAATGATAATTAAACTTGATTTGGTTTGAAACCCCCATAGTCACTTTCTGCTGCTAGAACTTCACTAAACTCACACAATCTTGATTTGGACACAAGAGTGCCAATGCCAGACGAAGACTGAAATCTGAATATTGCAGGTTATTATATTACTGTGACTGAATATATCTGTAGCTCACTGGGACCACCCAGACCGGGCTGTCTTCTTGCTGCTGATAAAAGGTACAAATGCCTCAGGACTCTCTCCACCAGATTCAAGAAGTTACTACCCCTCAACCATCAGGCTCTTGAACAAAAGGGGATAACTACACTCACTTTCCCACAATCAATGATTTCACTTTTAAGGTCTTTTATCTCATTATCTATTGTTCTCGTTGTTTATTGCTATGTATGTTTATTTACATTTGCACAGTATGTTTTCCGCACTCCGGTTGATCTTTCATTGATCCTGTTATAGTTACTACTCTGGAGATTTGCTGAGTTTGCCCACAGGAAAATGAATCTCAGGGTTGTATATGGTGACATATATGTACTTGGATAATAAAATTTACTTTGAACTTTGAATTGTCCTCACATTGTCCAGATTTCAAATAGGAACGGTTCCCAGTTATCCATTTCCCACATTCCTGTTCTTCTGACCTTTGAGTTAGGCAGTTCATGCAACAATCGGTGGGACTAGGTGAGAGTAAGAGTTTGGCACGGACTAGAAGGGCTGAGATGGCCTGTTTCCGTGCTGTAATTGTTATATGGTTATAACAATTAATTAGGAGTTTGTTTTTGGAATTCATTGGAGCTGGCTGATTTACTTCAAGTAGCATCCAGACAGCTGTCAGGAAAACCCTTTCATTCTATCCATTTCAGTGAGGTAGTGGCTAGCATTCAACATATCACATTATTCATTTCCATCCACCAATTCCACAATCCTCCAGGGTAAACTCTGATTCATAAAGGTCTCCAAGTAGATAGTGTAGCACAAAATAGATGGGTTACTCTTGCTGCTATGAAATGGGATTGTCATCTTTTTCTTTCATAGTTGTGTTGAGAGGTATAAAGTAAGCCTTCTAAGCAAGTCTCTTCATCGTTAGAATTAAATGAGGGAAAAAATAACAAAGTAGAAAAATAATTTGCAATTAAATATTGGATATCATTATAAATGGAAAATGTAACTCAGTGTTTCTCTTTGCTTTTCTAGGTATTGCTGATTCAATTGCAGTTGGAATTGTGTGAGAAGAAACTCCTTTGACATCTCTGTGGGACAGCCTCTTACCACAAGCTAATATGAATCTGAAAGACTTTGATTACGCTAGGTATGCTGAGAATAGTGAAGCATTCGGCTTATCAGAGTATAGAACTACAAAGGAACCAACCTGACTTTCTTAAATTGGCAATGCCTGCTGAGGTTCATTACCTTTTGATGCCTTTGGATCCAGAAGAGATTCAATTGAAGCTTTTTCAACTCTGTTAGTGGCACAGTTTTTCTGCAGCTCCAGAAAATCATCAGCTCATGGTGCTAATTTTTCTTGTACTTTGCCAGTGAGCAAGCTACCTCCCAATGGAATAGCCACAGAAAATTAATGTCAAAGTGTCTCGATATCAAATTAGTCAGGCATTAACATTTCTGCTTTATGCAGAATTTTTGGCTTCACTAACAAGATTGGCATTTAGAGTCATAGAAGAGTACAGCACAGAAATAGGCCATTTGGCCCATCTGGTCCATAATGAATCATTTAAACTGCCTATTCCCATCGATCTGCACCAGGACCACAGCCCAGCCCTCCATATTCCTACTATCCATGTACCTATCCAAACTGAGATGTTGAAATCGAGCTCACATGCACCAATTGCGCTGGCAGCTCATTCCACACTCTCACAACTCTGAGTGAAGACGTTTCCCTTTCTGTTCCCCTTAAATTTTTCACGTTTCACCCTTAACCCATAGCCTCTAGTTGTGATCCCACCCAAGCCAGCTTGTATTTACCCTATCTATACCCCTCATAATTTTGTATACCTCTATCAAATCTCCTCTCAAACTTCTACATTCCAAGGAATAAAGTCCTAACCTATTCAATATTTCCTTATAACTGAGCTCCTTCAGACCCAGCAACATCCTTGTAAATTTTCTGTGTACTCTTTCAAACTTATTTACATCTTTCCTTGTAGGTACGTGACCAAAACTGCACAAATACTCCAAATTAAGCCTCAACAATGTTTTATACAACTTCAACATAACCTCCCATCTCCTGTACTCATGCTTTAATTTATGAATGCCAATGATTTATTGAATGCTCCCTCCTGGGGAAGTTGGTGGTGAACCACCACGATTAGGTTGAGGTTTTCAGTATTCTTCAACTTCTACATCAGAACACTGTTGAGTTGCCATTATTTATAATTTTAATGCTAAAAGTTTCTCACTGAAAATGATGCTATTCACAGAAGTCAGTTGAGTCTTGTGATTTCTTTATGCAATAAATGCTATTATAGAAGTTTTCAAAACTGCCTTAGTATTATTAAGCCTACAAATGGACAATATTGAAAGCAAAACAGATGTTTTAAATTTGAAAGCTAATTCATTTCCCCAGTTTATTTTATATCCATCATATCTATTCCAATAATGAGGCCTTCGACTCTGATACCTCACAAAAGTCCTTCTTCCTGAGAGAAGGGTTAGGCTAATCGAGGAGTGTGCTAGAAGGACAGCACAACATTATGGGCCAAAGGGCCCATTCTGTTCTGTACTGCCCTGTGTTCTAGGACAGGGTGAATATGGGAGGAAAATTTCCCTAAATAAAAATTTTTAGAACTGCAAATGTTGGAGATCTAAAATAACAACTAGAAAGTGCTGGAAACTCTGAGCATATCAGTCAGCAGCTGTGATAAGACAGTGTTCAGAACTGTGACAGAATGAAATGAAGTTAGTTTAAAATTAGTGATAAAGTGGGGGAGGGACTTGTAGGATAAAAGGATAAAAGATCGCATGGATGAACTACAACAATTGTTCATCCCAGTTTGGCAAAAGAATAAATCAGGGAAGGTAGTACACCCGTGGCGGTCAAGGGAAATTAGGGATAGTATCAATTCCAAAGAAGAAGCATACAAATTAGCCAGAGAAAGTGGCTCACCTGAGGACTGGGAGAAATTCAGAGTCCAGTAGAGGAGGACAAAGGGCTTAATTAGGAAAGAGAAAAAAGATTATGAGAGAAAACTGGCAGGGAACATAAAAACTGACTGTAAAAGCTTTTATAGATATGTGAAAAGAAAAAGATTGGTTAAGACAAATGTAGGTCCCCTACAGTCAGAAACAGGTGAATTGATCATGGGGAACAAGGACATGGCAGACCAATTGAATAACTACTTTGGTTCTGTCTTCACTAAGGAGGACATAAATAATCCTCCGGAAATAGTAGGGGGCAGAGGGTCCAGTGAGATGAAGGAACTGAAGGAAATACATGTTAGTAGGAAAGTGGTGTTAGGTAAATTGAAGGGATTAAAGGCAGATAAATCCTCAGGGCCAGATGGTCTGCATCCCAGAGTGCTTAAGGAAGTAGCCCAAGAAAAAGTGAATGCATTAGTGATAATTTTTCAAAACTCTTTAGATTCTGGACTAATTCCTGAGGATTGGAGGGTGGCTAATGTAACCCCACTTTTTAAAAAAGGTGGGAAGGAGAAACCGGGAAATTATAGACCGGTTAGCCTAACATCAGTGGTGGGGAAAATGCTAGAGTCAGTTATCAAAGATGTGATAACAGCACATTTGGAAAGCGGTGAAATCATCGGACAAAGTCAGCATGGATTTGTGAAAGGAAAGTCATGTCTGACGAATCTCATAGAATTTTTTGAGGATGTAACTAGTAGAGTGGATAGGGGAGAACCAGTGGATGTGGTATATTTGGATTTTCAAAAGGCTTTTGACAAGGTCCCACACAGGAGATTAGTGTGCTAACTTAAAGCACACGGTATTGGGGGTAAGGTATTGATGTGGATAGAGAATTGGTTGGCAGACAGGAAGCAAAGAGTGGGAATAAACATGACCTTTTCAGAATGGCAGGCAGTGACTAGTGGGGTACTGCAAGGCTCAGTGCTGAGACCCCTGTTGTTTACAATATATATTAATGAATTAGATGAGGGAATTAAATGCAGCATCTCCAAGTTTGCGGATGACACGAAGCTGTGAGGAGGATGCTAAGAGGATGCAGGGTGACTTGGATAGGTTAGCTGAGTGGGCAAGTTCATGGCAGATGCAATTTAATGTGGATAAATGTGAGGTTATCCACTTTGGTGGCAAAAACAGGAAAACAGATTATTATCTGAATGGTGACCGATTAGGAAAAGGGGAGGTGCAACGAGACCTGGGTGTCATTATACACCAGTCATTGAAAGTGGCACAGCAGGCAGTGAAAAAGGCGAATGGTATGCTTGCATTTATAGCAAGAGGATTCGAGTACAGGAGCAGGGAGGTACTACTGCAGTTGTACAAGGCCTTGGTGAGACCACACCTGGAGTATTGTGTGCAGTTTTGGTCCCCTAATCTGAAGAAAGATTCTTGCCATAGAGAGAGTACAAAGAAGGTTCACCAGATTGATTCCTGGGACGGCAGGACTTTCATATGAGGAAGGACTGGATCGACTAGGCTTATACTCGTTGGAATTTAGGAAATGGAGATAGTTGTGGGAGGGGCAGAGGGGAGTTTAGAGACTGAAGACTGGCGTTGATAGGTGGAACTAGATGGGGTTGAGGATGGGGCAGATAGAACCAGGTAGGCATGAGAAAGGGACAATAAAGGTGAACCAAGTAAGAAGAAACACAGGTAGGTATATGGGTGATGGGAGGATAGCAAGTCCTAGGTAAAAATGGAACAATGGGACAGAGAATTTGAGTGAATTGTTGTCAGGATTGGGAAAGGAGCAGATGAAATGTGGGTTACATGATATTTCCAATGGCTCACTATGTTCATGCTGGCTGTTCTGCCCATCTATACTAGTCCCATTTGCCTGCATTAGGATCATAGGACTATGACTTCCCTTTGTAAATGCGTGTCTCAATGCTCTTAAAGAGAGTAACTAATTCCAGCTTCTCCTCAGGCATCATGTTGCAGGTATCAATCACTATCAATTTGTGTATAAAAAAAGCTTACCCATAGAATCTCCTAGTTTTCACCTTAAACCTTTGCACTCATCTTTGATACCCCTTCCATGGGGTAAACTTTTGACTATTTACCCTAACTATGCCACTGATAATTTTACATACTTACTTTGGGTACCCCTTTAGCCTCCTTGCTCCAAGAAAAACAGCCCAGTCTATTCAATCTCTCTCCATAACTAAGAGTCCTCCAATCCAGGCATCATATTGGTGAATCTCTTGTGCATTCTCTGCAGCACAAAAAGATCTTTCCTGTAGTGTGATGACCTGAACTGGACACAATACTCCAAGTATTACCTAGTTAATGCATTGCAAACTTGCAACATAGTGTACTTTATGTTGAAATTGACCTCACATGCTCTTATACTTCATGCTGTATGAAGACAAGCATGTCATATACCTGCTTCACCACCTCATTGACCTGTGTAGCCACTTTCCATGTAACCATATAACAATTACAGCACGGAAACAGGCCATCTCGGCCCTTCTAGTCAGTGCCGAATTCTTACTCTCACCTAGTCCCACCGACCTGCACTCAGCCCATAACCTTCCATTCCTTTCCTGTCCATATAGCTATCCAATTTAACTTTAAGTGACAACATCAAACCTGCATCAACCACTTCTGTTGGAAGCTCGTTCCACACATCTACCACTCTCTGAGTAAAGAAGCTCCCCCTCATGTTACCCCTAAACTTTTGCCCTTTAACTCTCAACTCATGTCCTCTTGTTTGAATCTCCCCCACTCTCAATGGAAAAAGCCTATCCACGTCAACTCTATCTATCCCCCTCATAATTTTAACTACCTCTATCAAGTCCCCCCTCAACCTTCTACACTCCAAAGAATAAAGACCCAACTTGTTCAACCTTTCTCTGTAACTTAGGAGATGAAACCCAGGCAACATCTAGTAAATCTCCCCTGTACTCTCTCAATTTTACTGACATCTTTCCTATAATTCAGTGACCAGAACTGGACACAATACTGCAAATTTGGCCTTACTAATGCCTTATACAATTTCAACATTACATCCCAACTCCCCTACTCTATATTCTGATTTATAAAGGCCAGCATACCAAAAGCTTTCTTCACCACCCTATCCACATGAGATTCCACCTTCAGGGAATTATGCACCATTATTCTAGATCCCTCTGTTCTACTGCATTCTTCAATGCCCCACCATTTACCATGTATGTCCTATTTTGATTAGTCCTACCAAAATGTAGCACCTCACATTTATCAGCATTAAACTCCATCTGCCATCTTTCAGCCCACTCTTCTAACTGGCCTAAATCTCTCTGCAAGCTTTGAAAACTTACTTCTTTATCCACAACTCCACCTATCTTAGTATCATCTGCATACTTACTAATCCCATTTACCACCCCATCATCCGGATCATTAATATATATGACAAACAACATTGGACCCAGTACAGATCCCAGTACAGTACACACCATCCTCCAATCTGACACACAGTTATCCACCACTACTCTCTGGCATCTCCCATCCAGCCACTGCTGAATCCATTTCACTACTTCGATATTAATGCCTAACGACTGAACCTTCCTAACTAACCTTCCGTGTGGAACCTTGTCAAAGGCCTTACTGAAGTCCATATAGACAACATCCACCGCTTTACCCTCGTTAACTTTCTAAGTAACCTCATCAAAAAATTCAATAAGACTTGTCAAACATGACCTTCCACGCACAAATCCATGTTGACTGTTCCTAATCTGACCCTGTATATCCAGATAATTATATATACCATCTCTAAGAATACTTTCCATCAATTTACCCACCATTGACGTCAAACTCACAGGCCAATAATTGCTAGGTTTACTCTTAGGACCCTTTTTAAACAATGGATCAACATGAGCAATACGCCAATCCTCCAGCACCATCCCCATTTCCAATGGCATTTGAAATATTTCTGTCAGAGCCCCTGCTATTTTCACAGTAACTTCCCTCAAGGTCCTAGGGAATATCCTGTCCAGACCGGGAGACTTATCCACTTTTATGTTCCATAAAAGCGCCAGTACTTCCTCTTCTTTAATCATCATACTTTTCATAACTACCCTTCTTGTTTCCCTTACCTTACACAATTCAATATCCTTCTCCTTAGTGAATACAGAAGAAAAGAAATTGTTCAAAATCTCCCCCATCTCTTTTGGCTCCGCACATAGCCGTCCACTCTGATTCTCCATGGGACCAATTTTATCCCTCACTATCCTTTTGCTATTAATATAACTGTAGAAACCCTTTGGACTTATTTTCACCTTACTTGCCAAAGCAGCCTCATATCTTCTTTTAGCTTTTCTAATTTCTTTCTTAAGATTCTTTTTACATTCTTCATATTCCTCGAGCACCTCATTTACTCCAAGCTGCCTGTATTTATTGTAGATCCCTCTCTTTTTCTGAACCAAGTTTTCAATATCCCTTGAAAACCATGGCTCCCTCAAACTTTTAACCTTTCCTTTCAACCTAACAGGAACATAAAGATCCTGTACCCTCAAAATTTCACCTTTAAATGACCTCCATTTCTCTATTACATCCTTCCCATAAAACAAATTGTCCCAATCCACTCCTTCTAAATCCTTTTGCATCTCCTCAAAGTTAGCCTTTCTCCAATCAAAAATCTCAACCCTGGGTCCAGTCCTATCCTTCTCCATAATTATATTGAAACTAATGGTATTGTGATCACTGGACCCGAAGTGCTCTCCAACACATACCTCCGTCACCTGACCTATCTCATTCCCTAACAGGAGATCCAATACTGCCCCTTCTCTAGTTGGTACCTCTATGTATCGCTGCAAAAAACTATCTTGCACACATTTTACAAACTCCAAACCATCCAGTCCTTTTACAGAATGGGCTTCCCAGTCAATGTGTGGAAAATTAAAATCTTCCACAATCACAGCCTTGTGCTTACTACAAATATCTGCTATGTCCTTACAAATTTGCTCCTCCAATTCTTGCTCCCCATTAGGTGGTCTATAAGAAACACTCCACCTCTTACTCTCTGTTTATCCCTGATGGTGCAAACAACTTTGTTATCTTTTTCTTCCTTCTCCTCTACATCTTCGGTCTGAGTGCTCCCATTCTCTGTCCCCTGCCTATCCTCCCTCACACACTGTCTACTAGCTTTTTCTATTTGTGTACTAACCACCTCTCTCCTAGTCTCTTCAATTTGATTCCCACCCCCCAACCATTCTAGTTTAAAGTCTCCCCAGTAGCCTTCACAAATCTCCCTGCCAGAATATCGGTCCCCCTAGTATTCAAGTGTAACCCGTCCTTTGTACAAGTCACACCTGCACCAAAAAAGGTCCCAATGATCCAGAAACTTGAATCCCTGCCCCCTGCTCCAATCCCTCAGCCATGCATTTATCCTCCACTTCATTCCATTCCTACTCTCACTGTCGTGTGACACAGGCAGTAATCTCAAGATTACGACCTTTGCGGTCCTTCTTCTCAACTCCCTTCCTAACTCCTTATATTCTCCTTTCAGGACCTCTTCCCTTTTCCTATCTATGTCATTGGTACCCATATGTACCACGACCTCTGGCTCCTCACCCTCCCACTTCAGGATATCTTGGACGCAATCAGAAACATCCCAGACCCTGGCACCAGGGAGGTAAACTACCATCCAGGTCTCCTGACTGCATCCACAGAATTGCCTATCTGACCCCCTAACTATCAAGTCCCCTATTACCACTGCTCTCCTCTTCCTTTCCCTACCCTTCTGAGCTACAGGGCCAGACTCTGTGCCGGAGACATGGCCACTGTTGCTTCCCCCAGGTAAGCTGTCCCCCCCAACAGTACTCAAGCAGCAGTACTGATTGTCAAGGGGCACAGCCACTGGGGTACTCTCTATTACCTGACCCTTCCCCTTCCTAACCGTGACCCACTCATCTGCCTCCTGTGGCCTCGGCGTGACCACCTGCCTGTAACTCCTCTCTATCAACTTCTCACTCTCCCTGACCAGACGAGGATCATCGAGCTGCAGCTCCAGTTTCCTAACATGGTCCCTTAGGAGCTGCAGCTCGGTGCACCTGGTGCAGATGTGGGCGTCAGGGAGGCTGGGAGACTCCAGGACCTCCCACATCCGACACCGAGAACAACAAGCTGCCCTCACACTCATACTTCCCCCTCCCACCTCAAATAACAGGAAAAATTGAAAACTAAACCTTCTTCGCCTCGCCTATTTCCACCTAAGCCCGTTGAACCAAAGCCCCTAGGCCTTCACTCTGCTCCCGGCTCACTCCGCAGCCCGCAAAACAACGCTGCCCGCTGTATAAGGCTGTGTTCCTTTTAAATCTTCCACGCTTCACTGCCCGACGTCACATGCCTGCGCAGTCCTGCCTCTCTTAACTCCAATGGAAAAAAAATGAAAAATTCAAAATGGCTTCCGCCGCACTCCTGCTCCGATTCTCAGACTTCCTTCTCCGAATTAGAGAACTATGGGAACTTTCAGGGAACTATGGACTTGAACCCCAAGGTTTCTGCGTCCAACAACATTCCTTGATGACCTTCTCTTAACTGTACATGTTCTATCCCTACTTGACCTTCCAGAATAAAGCAACTCACACTTGACGGGATTAAATTCCATCTGCTAATGCCTCACCCAACTTTCCCACTGAACTACTGTATATCCTGACATGGCTGCAACATGTCCAGATAGAAGATGGGATACTGTTTCTTAACATTGAGCTCCGCCATACAAATGTAGGAGGGCACAGACTGATATCTCAAAGTGGGAGTGGAATGGAGCATTAAAGTGGCAGGTAGCCCTGAGAGACAGAATGCAGGTGTTCTCTAAAGTGGTCAGTCAATTTGCAGCTGGTTTCTCCAATGCAAAGAAGACCACAAGTGTGAGAGTGGTAATTAAGGCCAGGATTGGATCAACCATTATGTTACTGAGCAGTTGTCTCGAACACTTTTATCTTTTCCCTTGCTCCTCTGCCATTTTTGGCCCGGAATTTTTCTGTCATTGCTACAATGGTTCATCTATCTACTTTTATCTTATGACACAAGCGTGTGGTGCATGTGCGTTCATAACATGGATACAATGAACCTCCTATTGTTTCATATCACTGGTAAACCTCCAGAGCACTACTGAAGAATGTGTAGCCTGCTTCTTCTCATTCAGTGCGTTTTATCAATTCCAGAATCTGAATAAGGTTTAATATTGCTGGCATATATCATGAAATATCTTTCTCTGTGATAGCGGTACAGTGCAAAACATCATTTTAAAAACTATAAATTAGAATAAGAAATATATATATAAAAAATTAAACAAGTAGTTCAAAAAGAGAGCAAAAATGCTGAGAGGGTGTACATGGATTCATTGTCCATTCAGACATCTGATGGCAGAGGGCAAGAAGTCATTCTTAAAATGTTGAGTGTGTGTCTTGAGGCTCCTGTACCTTCTCCTTGATGGAACCAATGAGAAGAGGACATGTCCTGGGTGATGGAGATCATTAATGATGGATGCTGCCTTTTTGATGCTGGGGAGTCTAGAGCCCATGCTGGAGCTGGTTGAGTTTGCAGCTTTTTCCAATGCTGTGCATACCATGCAGTGATGGAACCAGTTAGAATGCTTTCCAGAGTACTGTATATCTGTAGAAATTTGCCAGTGTCTTTGGTGAAATGTCAAATCTCAAACTCCGAATGAAATATAGCTGCTGTCGTGCTTTCTTTGTAACTGCACCAGTATGTTAGGCCCAGGATAGATCTTCAGAGGTGTTCACAGCCAGGACATTGAAACTGTTCACCCTTTCCACTGCTGATCCCTCAGTGAGGACTGGTGTGTGTTCCCTCAACTCCCCCTTCCTGAAGTCCACAGTCAATTCCTTGATCTTACTGACGTCGAGTGCAATGTTGTTGTTGCGACACCACTCAACCAGCAGATCTACATATCTCACCTCTCTACACCTCTCATCACCATCTGGAATTCTGCCAACAGTAGTCGTGTCATTTGCAAATTTATAGAAGGCATTTGAGCTGTGCCTATCCACACAGCCATGGGTGTAGAGTGAAAGAGTAGTGAGTTAAGTACACATCCTTGAGGTGCACCAGTGTTGATTGTCAACGAGGAGGAGATGTTATTTCCAATCTGCACTGACTGTGGTCTCAAGATGAGGAAGTCAAGGATCCAGTTGCGGAGGGAGGTACAGAGACCCAGGTTTTGGAGCCTGTTGATTAGTACTGAGGGTGTGATGGCCGTGAAGACTGAGCTATAATCAATAAACAGCAGTCTGGCATAGGTAATGCTGTTAGCCAGGTGGTCCAGGGCCAAGTGGAGAGCCAGTGAGATCGCATCTGCTGTAGACCTGTTGTGGTAATTGTCAATTGTAATGGGTCCTGGTCCTTGCTTAGGCAGGAGTTGATTCTGGCCATGACCAACCTCTCAGTGCTCTTCATCACAGTGGATACGGTGCAACTAGGTGATAGTCATTGAAGCAGCACAACTTGGGTATATTTCACTCATAAAATAGCCTTCTGTTGGTCATACCTGGGCATCCTGTATAGTTCTGGATCACCGGTCTTGAAAGCCATAGATCTAGCTCTCAGCAGACCACGAATCTCCTCGTTCACCCATAGATTTTTGTTTGGGTATGTCCAGTATGTTCATGAAGGCACACACTCATCCTCACAGGTCTTGATGAAGTCAGTGGCAACTGTGGCATATTCATTCAGATCTGAAGATGAATTCCTGAATATTTTCCAATCCACCAACTCAGAGCAGTCCTGTAAGTGCTCCTCTACCTCCTTTGACAAAACCTTCTTGGTCCTCACCACTAGTGCTGTGGTCTTTATTCTCTGCCTGTGCACTGGGAGTAGAAATACAGTCAGGTGAATGGTTTTTCAAAAGTGCAGGGTCAGATGGCACGGTAAGCATTCTTGAAGGTGTTGTAACAGTAACCAAGTGTGTTAGCTCCTTTGGTTCCACAGTGATATGTTGGAGATAGTTGTTCAGAGACTTCTGCAAGCATGCTTGGTTGCAATCCCCTGCTATGATGGGGAAGGCACCAGCGCTGTTTTGTGACTGCTGATCACAATACTCGGCTCCTCCAATGCCTGCCTGACATTGGCCAGTGGTGGAATGTACTCCTGCTACCAGGAAGATTGACTGAAAATTCCCTCAGCAGATAAAAATTTATAGGTTGACTTCAATTACAGAATGCCTGCAATACCTCCCAGAAGCTCTGCTCCTCTGCTTATTCTGATTATGTCTCCACTTAGTCAATTATGTGTTTTTTTTAAGACCGGGACATTGCGAGCAGGCTGTCCAGGACAATGAGTAAAGGTTAGCAAAAAACCTTTTTGTGCAGAATTCTTTAGGGATAACTGACCATAACATAATAGAATTCTTCAAATAAGTTCAATACAAAACCAAGATTCTAAGTTTAACCTAATGGAATTAGGGTATGAGGAGTGTATTGGCAATAGACAATTGAAAGCTTCAGGTAAAGGTCCATCCGTGACAGGCGTGATTTAACATTTAAATTCAAGAACTGCAATCATTAATCATTCCTTTCTGCAATAAAAACACAAAAGAAAAGGCAATCCAATCCTGCTTTACAAATAAGTTAAGAATAATATTAGATCCAAAGTGGAGCCATATCAAATTGTAAAAAAAAAGTTATAGACATGAGGTTTAGGAGCAGTTTATAATTCAGCAAAAATGGTCCAACAGTTTGACTAGTGAGGATCAAATTTTCTAGGAACATAAAAATGCACAATAACAAATTCTACAGATACTTAAACAGACGAAAAGATTAGTTGATGACAAATGTAAGCTTCTTACTGTCAAAGATAAACTAATTAAAAAGCTGGGAAGAGTAAATGGGGAATTAGAGACTGACCAATAGTTCCTCCTAAACAGGATAAGTACTAGAGTCTGTTCCAAAGGATGTAATAGCAGAATACAATGGGATGAGACAAGGTCATGGATTTATAAAAGGGAAATCATATTTGGAAAACCACCTGAAGATTTTTTTGAAGATGATATGAATAGAATAGATAAGGGAGAACCAGTAGATGTGATATATCTATTCAGTTGACCTTTGATAAACTCCCACATCTGGTTAGGGTGTAAAGTTAAAATGAATAGACTTGGGGTAATAGACTGACATGGATTGACGTTCAGCTGACAGACAGAAAATCAGGTAGAACTAAATAGAATTTCTTTTGGGGGGTAGGTGATAACAAGTGGAATACTGCAAAATTAACAGTTTGGCCTCTAAATGGCATTTAGAACTGAGGAATGAAATCAGTAGAATTCACTACTATAAGCCAAATTGCTGAATATGTTTAAGGAGGTAAATTGATTTCGTAGCCAAAAGAAAGCTTTAAGGTATCTAGGAAGAGAGTGGGAAAATAATATTGATAAAGAGTATCAAGAATGTTATTATCGAATGGTGCAGCAAATCTGACTGTTGACGACCCAAAATACTGGTGCCGTGCTGAAAAGTGCAGCATATGACCACCGAGGATAGAATTGTTTGTATAAGCCAATCATGCAAAAGAGCAAGCAACACCGATATGGCATGATGCCTGCACTGCAGAAACCAGCAGGTTTTAATTACGCAAACACGAGGAGATCTGCAGATGCTGGGATTTCAAGCAACACACATAGAAGTTGCTGGTGAACGCAGCAGGCTAGGCAGCATCTCTAGGAAGAGGTACAGTCAACGTTTCAGGCCGAGACCCTTCATCAGTTAGTCCTGACGAAGGGTCTCGGCTCAAAATGTCGACTGTACCTCTTCCTAGAGATGCTGCCTAGCCTGCTGCGTTCACCAGCAAGTTTTAATTATGCGCAGTTCACCCTTGCCTCTTCTTGTGGTCTCTATTAAATAAACTTAGACATAATTACTGTGCTTTTACTTTCTTAACTTTTTATGAGTGTTTTAATTTTGTTTTACCCTTCCGAGAATCAGGTGGTCTATGTTGGGACCATTGACTGCTGCTTACAGTGTTGTCACTGCTGTACCGTAGAAGGGCTGTGGTAGTGATCCCAACAATGTGCAGGAAGTCTTACAGTTGCAAAGTTTTATTGTACACATAGCAGTAGTACAGCAGTTATCAGAATCACTGTGAGCTAGCCAGATATATGAAATAAAAAAGAGAAAGTGCTGAAGAATTTCAGCAAATCAGGCAGCATCAATGAAGAGAGAAAGAGAATTGCTCCAGGTCCCTGAATTTCATCAGACCTAGTTTCTGGAAATGTTTTCCAAATTTTTGTTGGATGGCAAGAACTCTATTCTTGGTTGGTGCAACTGTAGCGAAAACCAATTTCACTTGGGATCAATAAAGTATGCCTATGACTATGAAAACCGCAAAATGGCTTCAACATACAGCATCTTTCAGAATGATGAGGAACTTTATTTACAGAAATAGTCATGATTGTAAAATAGCTGCATCATACTTCAAATCTGTAAAAGTCTATTTATTATTGTAATGCCCTGGTTACGATATCTACTGCTATGCTGTGAGGTAGTTTATTTTGGCAGTTTTCTGTAAAACCTGTGTGCCATGCTGGAAAGAGTGTTTTGGCTTCAGCAAAAGGAGCCATTTTGTCCAACTTAGGAATGTGCGTCAGCCAAACAGGATTGTGGGGTGTGAGAGAAGGTTCTAGAGAGCTGTGGGGAAGAGTTTTCTGAAGGACAATAATCTGGTCTGGGTTCTTTTCGCAGGAGCTGCGGAGCGGGGCACAAGGGAAGATGCCGCAGAATGCCATTGAAAGGAGAGTCCACATTGCAATAAGTGCATTGTTCAGATGAGTGGCTCCGAGGAGGATGGGCCAATACTCCTGAGAGAGAGCCAGTTCATTCAAGGTGGTCTTCGCGGGGGGTTCGGAATGAGGCAGGTGCTTTCACGCCGACCGTGGGTCCAGTGCAAGAATAAGAGATTCACCCCCAACTACTCCAGAATGAGCTCCAACATTTATCTGAACATTGGACTGGTTTAACTGTAATAGACGCTTTTATTTTTCTTTTCCTTTTCTGTAACTGTTTAAGTTGAAAATTTGGTAAATATACTTTCTTTATAATTTAATGCTGGTGTACAATCTGTCTTTTCCAGGCTACCGATAACTGTGTATGGCAGTATTTACACAGCATTCACTCAAATGGAGGTTCTTTTAATCTTTCATCACGACATTCCTGTTTGGTTGAGCCCAAATCATACCGACCCTAGACACCTACTGTTTATGAAAGGTGGCCTTCTCACCGTTGAGTCACGTGGCTGTTAGCAGAGATAACGAACGAGCCAAGTTTGTATCCGAGCCCCAGTGAGAGGGTTACATTATTTTTTTTTAACTTACTGACATACAGTGCAGAACAGGCCTTCTGGCCCTTTGAGCAGTGCCACCTAGCAACCCTACATTTAACCCTAGCCCAATCACGGGACAACTTACAATGATCAATTAATCTACCAACTGATACATCTTTGGACTGTGGGAGGAAATCGGAGCACTCGGAGGAAATCCACACAGTCACAGGGAGAACGTACAAACTCCTTACAGTTAGCAGCAGGAATCGAACCCGGGTCACTGGTACTGTGCTAACCACTACACTATGCTGCCACCCTTTTGGAAGTAGTGATCACAGTGAATAGAATTGAAAGTAAACACAAACAAGTAGTTCATTTGATTTTAAATAACTGATTTATAATGCCAACTTAAACAACTGGTTCAACAAAATATATTACATTGGTTTCAACAATTCAGTTTTGTTTGCAACGATGCAATTAGCATTCCTATCGGTAGACAAACAAGTACATAAACAGCCAGAAGAAATGGAAAAGGGAATTAAAATGATTTAAATTGCAACAAGATGAATAATCTTTCAGGAAATTATTTAAGAGGGAATTACAGAAGAAGACAGCTAAAAGAGGAACCATCTCTGATGGGTTAGATTTTCAACAAGCAGGTGGATGTTGAGATGCCAGAATGAAGGATATGGTAGAGTACACGAGGACAGATAACCATAAAATTAGTGTGATGAGAAATGGGGAGCCAGAGTATCTAAACAAACTGAGAAATTCCACGGTGATGAGAACTGGAGCTGAAATGTGTGGTTTGCAAAATATAGAACAGAATAGCAGGTCATTTGTTAATAAATGTTAGGCCTGTATTTCAAATCCACCTGAAAAATAATATCAATGCATCTTTAAAATATTACATGAATTTTGCTTTATAATATCTAGCTAAACAATAATCATTCAACCTTAGAATGTGTTTAGATTTCTTAATTATTACCATTTTGTGGAGAAATGATTAGAATGACACGAATTAGATCGATATCTTATCAAACACAAGGTCTTTTGTAACATTTATATCACTCTATATATTTATAATACTTCTGTCAAAAGGCTTGTCAATTAAATTTCAGAAGCAATATTGCCCTTAAATTTTTCTTTGAAATATAACATTAAAAGTGTGCAATTACAGAATGAAAATAATTTTACATATTCTACGTACTATCTAACAAAAATATGGGTTTATCAATACAGTGGATTCTGGTTAATTGGCCCATTGGTTAATCGGTGCGTCTGCTTATTTGGGATAACTCTTAAAGAACAAAAACTAATTGTGAAAATAGTTGGGATTTCCTTTGTTTATTTAGGGCACTAGCTTGCTTAATTGGGCCAGGAGTCTGTTGCCGAACAGTTTCTAACTAGCATCAGTTGTGAGAACTTATGTGGCTGTTAGACACTATATTATGCTTAGAGCGAACAGTTTTTTAACAGCATCAGTTGCATATGTTTATGTTCAAAAAGTATTGATATTTGTCACTGATAGTTGCCAAGATACAAGCAGTAAGACAACTTGGAATTGTTTTGCTCACTGCAGTTTCAAGCATTCAGGTTTGGAAATGCCAGAAATAGCTGGGACTGAAAATGAAATGATTTCACTACTTCAACAAGGTAGGAACGAAGGAAAATTTGAAGGTTATCAACAATCATCTTGAATGTTACAATCAAAATGAAGATTGGAGATAAAATTTTTGAAGGCATTGTATGAAGGCAGTCCATTTTCTGCACTAGGTGTCTGCACTAATTCTGTTCATTTCCAGTCAATCAAAAGCGCATGGCAACATGTTGGTTGCCCACTGTATCCAGCATTGTCAGTGAAACCTGGGAGGGAGAGTTTTTAAAGTGGGAAAAACAACTGGACCGGGACAGTTCCACTCTCTCAACCTCAGAAGTCCAGGTCCAACGGTATGGGTAGTCCCCACAAACCGGGGTCTTACTTGGTCGCAGTGGATAACCATGACTTCTTCTGTGCCTTTTCATGCACTCTCTCTCCACAAAACATTGCAGAACAGCCTTCCGGGCTATTGGATCTCACTAGGAATCTCATCTGCCCAGTCCACCAAAGCTGACCTCACAACAGTCAGCTCACAAACTGGAGTCTTACTAGGACAGGCATGTCCCTATTTCAACAGGGTCTATAGACAGAGCCTACTTCACCAGGGTCTGAGGCCTGTTTGTCAAAGCAGTATACTGGGGTGTGGGCATCGTCGCATGCAAACGGTTACTTGGAGCGACGGGTGAGAGCTGAGTGTCCAGTGGGTCCAAAGGTGAGTAAGCTGCTCCATAATGGATGCAACAAGCTTCTTCACCAGAGCTGTTACCCCTCATTGGACACAACATAAACAGCAGCGTACACTGGATTAAATCCTCCATCAATAACTATTAGGAACTAATACACATTTTATAGTACTCCAGTAACACTGGTACTGTTCTAAGTTGTCCAGTATTTTACCTAAATACCTAATTTGTTACTCAGTTAAACAGTAATTTGTTGATTTTAAACCTTTTTAATTATTTCTTTGAAACATCAGCTAATTGGGGGCAGCCATTTAATTGAGCCAAAATGTACTTGTCACAATGTGTCCCAGTTAACCAGAATCCACTATATTTGTGAAACTTGGTACAAGAAACCAGTTACATCTAGTGGTATTTAGCATGGTGCTAGTCAAACAGATTACATTCAAAGCACAAAATAATCAACAGAAGTAAAAATCTGGGAAGATGTAAAATCGGTGCTCAATTTGTTAGCACATACAGTTCACCATCATACAATATAAGATTTATCCCAAATTATTTCTCTGTCTTGCTGAATGATGTATTTGAGAAAGAGATTGCATTATAAGCTTTGAAGGTTTTGAACTTTATGTATTTTCTTCTCTGAATTGTATTCCGCGTGAAACATTGATCAGATCTTGACTTCAGTCAGATTCCTCGCTGCTGAAGTATGAGCTATCACAGCACTCTGCAGTGTAGAGGAATTTGTGGATTGACGATGTCAGCTTTGGAATCCAGTGTCTTGGGACCAAGAAGGTTGCAAGATTAAACAGGTCAACAAATACTTTGTATCGGTCACTAAAATAAAGATTTTTAAAAAAGAAAAATTATATTTAAAATGCATTTTTATTGGCTAAAATTACTTTTACAACAATGGCAGATTACTAAAATAGTTCCTTCACAACAATGTTTACAAAATTACTATTGCCTTTAAGATTTTCCAGCGCACTCTATGCCGTGTATCTGTTGTTTGCTGGATGGTGGTCGTGGCGGATCTAAAAAACATCATTCCTCAAGGATGTTACTGGGGAGGGGAATTATTTTGGGCAATCGTAGTGAGAATCAAGAAAAACTGCCTTGGATTCTTCAGCAATTTCTAATGTTATCTGTTCATACTGTGACAAATAAAGGATGCTTTAACAACATTGGATTTTGCATTACGGAAGCCTGAATCAGAATTTAAAGTGGATTCTTTCAATTGGCAAATTTGGCTAGGAGATTGAGTTGAACTGAATTGACTTTATTTCTTACATCCTTCACATACATGAGGAGTAAAAATCTTTATGTTACATCTCCATCTAAATGTGCAATGTGCAATCATAGTAATTTATAATAATTTGTAATAAATATCGAGGAGGGAGGAGAAGATGGCGATGTGACACAGCTCGCAGCGGCCACTCCGGTGGTGGTGTCTGTTATCTGTCAAGTAGGGTGCTGTGCACAATCCTGATTTGATGGAGACGGATGTGAGAGCACGGAGAAACATCTGGTGAAACTTCTGAAATGCCTGCTTCGCTGCTGTGTGGTCAAGAATCTCCAGAGGAGAAGGCCCCGAGTCCTCGGCTTTGCTTGTTGCTCGGCGGCCGAGGCTGTGTTGAAGCGCTCGGCAGAGGATCGTGCTCGGTGCTCAGTGTCAAAGGGTTGGTCGCAGGCTCAAAGTTTTCGGACGGACTCAGAGTCCGCTGTGGTCGGGTGCTTCCAATGGTGCTGCATCAGCAAGTTGGCGGCGCTTGGAGGTTCATGGCAGGGAGAGTTCCTCCCTTCTGCCGCCTGCGTGAGATGATGAGGCTATCGGGACTTTGAGACTTTTTTTACCGTGCCCATGGTCTGCTCTTTATCAAATTATGGTATTGCTTTGCACTGTTGTAACTATATGTTATAATTATGTGGTTTTGTCAGTTTTAGTCTTGGTTTGTCCTGTGTTTTCTTGTGATATCATTCTGGAGGAACGGTGTATCATTTTTTAATGCATGCATTTCTAAATGACAATAAACAAGGACTGAGTGTCTTCATAGTCTAATCTAATCTAGAAAGTCAATGTAACATTGAAATAGACTCAGATCAGCGTGAGTTAATCAGTCTGATGCCCTGGTGGCAGAACTGTCCCAGAGCCTGTTGATCCTGGTTTTTATGCTGTGGTACCATTTCCCAGATGGTAGCAGCTGGAATAGATTGTGGTTGGGGTGACTGGGGTACCCGATGATCCTTCAGGCCCTTTGCTACACCTGTCTTTGTAAATGTTCTGAATCATAGGAAGTTCACAACTACAGATGCACTGGGCTGTCCACACCACTCTCTGCAGAGTTCTGCGATTAAGGGAGTTACAGTTCCCATACCAGGCAGTGATGCAGCCAGTCAGGATGCTCTCAGTTGTGCTCCTGTAGAAAGTTCTTAGGATTTGGGGGCTCATACCACACTTCCTCAACTGTCTGAGGTGAAAGATACACTGTTGAGATTGTGCATTGGAGAAGTGACTTTCTAATTTATATTCTGTATAAATTGCCCCTCTCAATAAAAGGACAGTGGGCTGCAACAGATTTTAAGTACAACTTAAACCTTAAAAAATAGATAACATTGCATTCACTATCATTAATAGATTAATTGTGACTTATAAAACTGTTTCACTAGAGGATATGTCACCAATTTTACTTCAATTTCTGTGTTACCACTCGGCCAATAGGCAAATATTGGTCATTAATTTCAGGTGGGGGAGCACACAGGTATGATATACAACAACAAATAGCAGCATGTGACCCCTCTCAAGCCTGCCCCAACATTCAATATGATCATAGTTGATTTACCCCAGGCTTCAATCTACTGTTCAGTGCCATTTCCCCACAGCCCTCCATTTCTTGATCCTTATGAAAAATAATGACCTATTTCCTTTAAGAAGTCATCTTTAAAAAGGTATTAGCATACTTAAAATGCTGAACCTGCAATCATGCAGTGAATTTAAATGTGTCAGAAGTGCAAGACAGACATTTGCATTTTAGTATTCAAATTCTGATGTGAAACAACTTCGTGGAATTTTATAAAAACAAGGAAGTACATCTTGTCGCTTGGTGTTCTGTCTTTCAATAAGATTGTGCTTCATCTGGATCATAACTGTCTTTCAATCAGAGGTAAATCTTCAATGTGTCTGAAGTAATCAATCGATTAATCCAAGTGCACCGTTTCCAGGAAGGCATATTAGCAAAAACAGCTTTAGAAAATTATTATTCAAGTTCCTACCCTTAGATTAAACAAGTAGTTCTCAAACTTAGAGCTAAACTGATCTTCTGAATTATAATTTTTGGTGCCTAACAACCCATGCAAAAATATACTTTACAGCCTGTTTATCTGTCTGACACCCTAACAGCTACACCACCTCAAATTACTTGCAACTCTCAAATGCTGATTACACACAATTTAAAATTGTTCATCTTTGGAGAGGTGCTCAACCAGTGGGAAATTGCTCAAAAGCAGGCTCACTAAATTTGTCCTCTGTTTCCATTCTGGGTGTAATTTTTAAAAAGCATTGTAAGGAAGGAAATGGCAGTTGAGATGTGGAGATATAGGAAGGGAAATTCAGTGGATGTAGCCTCACTGAATGAAAACATGACTGCCAATAGAGGACAATTAAGTATCAAATTTGGGAAAGAACAAGAAGCCAGAATTGTAAGACTGGGGTTAGTTAAGAGGATTGTAAGACTGGGGGTAGTTACAGAGTTTGAAGAGGCAAGGCCAGAGAATGGGAAGGGAACTTTGAAATGGAAGGACTGGAAGCACTGAGAATCAATGTGGGTCAGCTACTCAAAGGGTGTTGGGTGAGAAGGACTTGGTGAGAGTTAGGATGCAGGTTTTGAGTGAGTTCAACCCTACTGGCAACTCCAATGGTGAATTTGTTGCATGATTAACTTTTAAAGTTTGCTGAGGGCTAAACAAATATATTTGCAGTAGTGATACATTCCAAAATAATGTACTGAGAGTTTGGGTAAAGGAAAATAATCTTTGGACATAATTCAAAGGAAATCATTCAATATGCATGAAAAGAGTATTCATTAACTAATCTTGGGTGCATGATTACACTCTGTGCCTCTGAAACTTAACACCTATCCTTCAGCTGCTATCAGCCCCCAGCCTTGCAGAAGGTCTCGCCATCTATTGGTTGAATGCATTTAAGCCGGTTCCTCATATTAATCAATCATGACTCTTGGGGGGAAACCATGAAATTGAACAACAAACACAAAGCACAGCCTTTCGATAAGGTCCCACCAAGGAAGTTGAGAAGCAAGGTTAGAGCACATCGAACTGGGAGTAATGCATTGACATAGATTCAGAACTGATTACTGAACAAAATGCATAGAGTGGGAATAAATAGATCAATACCAGGTTGGTAGGTGAATACTTGTAAATTAGACTAGTGTTTGGGCCAAAGTTATTCACAGTCTGGATCAATTTGCCTAAGGGAAACACATGTCTTTACTTCCATATTTGCGGAATCCTTAGCTTTCAGAAATGCTAACACAGAAAATGACTACTTGCACATGGCATTGTGATAGTTTGGTTCAATTATAGAAATCGGGTGCTGGAAGGTTTAAGGCTTTATTTCCCCAGATAAAGTGTAACGCACATTTGAATGTTTAACTCAATGAATCCTTCTTCACACTTGATATATAATTTAATTAATCTACTATAACCATGTTCAGTGATTTAGAATTTAATCAAAAAATTATTTTTTTTATTTTTTAATGTATTGAGGTACAGCATGGAATAGGCCCTTCCGGACCTTCAAGTTGCACCATCTAGCAAAGCGCTGCACCCCCTGCCCCTATTTTAACCCTATCCCCCCCAGATTTAACTCTAGCCTAATGACGAGACCAATTAGCCTGCCAACCAGTACATCTTTGGACTGTAGAGGCAAAGGGGAGCACCTGGAAGAAACCCACACAGTCACAGGGAGAACGTACATAGAAACAACAGTGGTAAATGAACCAGGGTTACTGGTACTGCAAGGTGTTGTGGGTAACCACTATACTACCAGGCCACCCTTAAAACTTGTACTAAAGAGCTGACAGAATTAGCAGACAGGAAAATACCATATTTTTAGGTAAGAGGGGAGAGGAAATGCAAAACTTAATGTCAGGTCAAAGAAGAATTTGCGCTTTCTATTGTTTAGAGCAGGCAAGTTTCCTTAAAAGACTTCTCAGCTGCAGTGTTACAGCAGCCAGGAAAGATGAACTGGCTGTCCACCAGCAGATGTCAGCAGTGAGGCAGGGCTCACTGTAGTCAGGAAGGAAGTGACTTGGTCAATAGCTCAAAGTTATGCATCATTTGGTTTATTGGTAGTTTGTCCAGGACAGATTATACTGTATGTGCAGGGTTCAGCTCATAGCAAGCAAGTAGAGAAGAAGTCTCACAAGCAACACGCCCAAACTGCTGGCGGAACTAAGCAGGTCAGGCAGCATCTATCGAGGTGAATGAACAGTTGATGTTTCAGGCAGAGACCCTTCATCAGGACTGAAAAGGAAGAGGGCAAAAGTCACAACAAGAAGGTGCGGTGTGGGGAGGAGAAGGAATACAAGCTGGCAGGTGATAGGTGAAACCAGGTGAGGGGGAGGATGGGTGAGTGAGGGAGGGGAGATAATGTAAGAAGATGAGAGGTGATAGGTGGAAGAGGTTTAGAGGTGAAGAAGAAGGAATTTAATTGGAGAGGACAGTGGACGATGGAAGAAAGGGAAAGAGGTGGACAACCAGAAGGAGGTGATGGACAGGTCATGAGGACAGGAAGGGGAAGAGAGGTGTGAGAAGACCAGAATCAGGACTGTAAAAAGAGAGAAGAGGGGTGGGTGTAAACAGAGTGGAGTGTTTGTCTGAAATTAGAGAAATCTATGTTCATGATCATTTTCATCAGGAGAAATAGGATTGTTCCAGCAGACCCTTGGATACAGTATATGCTCTAAGACACGTATAACAAGAACCTCTATTCCTCAGCATTGCTGAGGCTCCTACCATTCATTGTGCATATTATAGACTTAAGTGTCCTCCGAAAATACATTATCCTGCATTTTTCAGGATTAAGTTTCATATGTCATTGTCTGTGCAGTCTTGGTTTATATATGAATTCAGATCCTCAGTACTGTTGGCATATCTAAGATCCCCTCTAAAATGACGGAACAAATCACTCACTTGCATCCTTACGTAAGAAAATGAAATTAGACAGGCCACTTGATGTTAGTCTTGGCATTGGATTCTGATGGAAAAGATTGTCCCCAACCCAGTGGATCTTACAAAGTTCTCCTCGCAATCAACAGGGGCCTATCAATTTCCCCCGGGATCAATAAAGTATGACTATTCTAATGCTATTCCATTCTACTATTGTTGAAGTTCAAATATCTATTCCACAGCAATCCAAGTGTCTGATATATTCTTGCTTACAAAATCATCTTGTAGACTGAAATAGGAATTGGAGCTATACAGGAATATAGGATAACAGAAGAATTACTACACGGCGTCAATCCATAAGCACAAAGAATCTGTAGAAATATATACCTATTGTTCTTAGGGGCTGGGTATGTGTGATTTTTTTGCAGTTTTTTTTGTAGTAACAATTTGATAAGCTGAGCAATAAAGTTGCTGGAACAGGACAAGAGCGGAGACACATAGATTACAAACAAGAGCAAATCTGCTGATGCTGGAAATCCAAGCAACACACACAAAATGCTGGAGAAACTCAGCAGGTCAGTCAGCGTCTATGAAAAACAGTGCAGTTGATGTTTCAGGCCAAGACCCTTCAGCAGGACTGGAGAAAAAAAGATGAGGAGTAGAGTTAAAAGGTGGGGGGAGGGGAGGGAGAAACACAAGATGAAAGGTGAAACCGGGAGGGGAGGTGTAGAGGTGAAGTAAGGACCTAGGAAATTGATTGGAGAAAGATACAGGGCTGGAGGAGGAGGAATCTAATAGGAGAGGACAGAAGGCCATGGGAAAAAAGAAGAGGAGGAGGAGCACTGGATGGAGCTGACGGGCAGGCAAGGAGATTAGGTGAGAGAGGGAAAAGGGGAGGGGGACTGGTGAAGAAGAGTGGGGATGGGGGGCATTACTGCAAGTTCGAGAAATCAATATTCATGCCATTAGATTGGTGGCTACCCAAACAGAATATAAGGTGTCGTCCTTCCAATCTTGTGTAGCCTCATCATGACACTAGAGGAGGCCATGGATATATTGGAATGGGAATGGCAAAGTGGAATTAAAATGGGTGGACACTGAGCGATCCCCCTTTTTCTTACGGACGGAGCATAGGTGTTCGACAAAATGGTCTCCCAATCTACATCAGGTCTCACTAATATAATGGAGGCCACACCAGGAGCACTGGACTATATGACTATATATGAGTATATGACTCCAACAGACTCACAGGTGAAGTGTCGCCTCATCTGGAAGGGCTGTTTGGGTAGTGAGGGAGGCAGTGTAGGGGCAGGTGTAGCAGTTGTTCCACTTGCAAGGATAAGTGCCGGAAAGGAAATCAGTGGAAAGGGACAAATGCACAAAGGAGTTGCATAGAGAGTGATCCCTGCGGAAAGCAGAAAGTCGGGGGGGGAGGGGAGAGGGAATAATTTTCCTGGTGGGCGGATCCCGTTGGAGGTGGCGGAAGTTGCACAGAATTATGTGCTGGACACAGAGATGGTGGGGTGGTCGGTGGGGACAAGAGAAACCGTATCCCTGGTAGGTTGGCGGGAGGATGAGATGAGAGCAGATGTGTGTGAAATGGAAGAGATGCAGTTGAGGGCAACATTAATGGTGGAGGAAGGGAAGCCCCTTTCTTTGAAAAAGAGGTTATCTCCTTCGTTCTGGAATGAAAAGCTTCATGCTGAGAGCGGATGCGGCATCCTTACAAGTAACAGTGTGGGACGAGGTATAGTCCAGGTAGCTGCGAGAGTCCATTAGTTTATAATAGGCATCGGTGGATAAGCTGTCTCAGCAGATACGGACAGTGAGATTGAGAAAGGGGAGGGAGGTGGACCAGGTAAATTTGAGGGCAGGGTGGAAGTTGGAGGCAAAGGGGATGAAGTCGACGAGTTCTGCATGGGTGCAGGAGGCAGCACCAATGCAGTCGATGTAGCATAGGAAAAGTGGGGATGGCCATCATTGTGAGCTTGGAACATAGACTGTTCCACGTATGCAACAAAGAGGCAGGCATAGCTGGGACAGATGCGAATGCCCCGGCTACAACTTCTGTTTGAAGGAAAGGGGAGGAGCCAAAGGAGAAATTATTAAGAGTTAGTACATTCCGCTAGACAGAGGAGAGTGGTGCTGGATGAGAACTCATTGGGTCTCGGTGTCCAGAAAGAAACGGAGAGCTTTGAGGCCTTCCTGGTGGTGGATGGAGGTGTATAGGGACTGGACATCCATAGTGAAAATAAGATGATGGGGGGCCAGGGAACTTGAAATCATTGAGAAGATCAAGAATGTGTGAAGTGTCATGGATGTAGGTAGGAAGGGACTGAACCGGGGGGATAAAACAGGGTCAAGATATGCAGATGCAAGTTCAGCGGGGCAGGAATAAGCTGAAACAGTGGGTCTACCTGAACAAGCGGGTTTGTGGATCTTGGGTCGGAGGAGAAATGGGAGGTGCGGAGTGATGGAACAATGAGGTGGGTGGCAGTGGGTGGGAGATCCCCTGAGATTGAACACTTGACCTTGAATGGTAATAGTACATCCATAGAATCTATAGAAAATCGTTTGCTAGAGAGACTGTCATCAGGCTAAACAATTAGTGTGTAAAGAGATATCAGGGCTAGCTGAGGGTAGAAGCAGGCAGAGATAGCTCTAGAAAGCCTCCAACAATGATGTCAGAGTAATGGGAGTTGAGTGAGCTTAATGCCGAGTTAGTGTGGCCACAATTGGTGGGGTTGTGGATTGGGTAGAAAACTGGCAAAGAATACAGCACAACATAGATCTCAGAAACAACTTGTGGTTATCAAATGTAACTGATTACAGTACATAGCTGTGGGGAAGATAGCTAATTGAAAATTTGTAGTCAGGAGGATAGAGTTAACATGATAATACCACAGCAAAGATACTCAGCATTGAAACACCAGTTCAGACAAACACTGTGAACCTAACCACAATTAAATTCTTGGGATTATTTTATCTACAGAAGCAAAATCTCAGGAGATATTTTACTTATGCAACAGTGATGATGTAAGTTGCCACAGGTCTGTTACCCTTGTTTGGTGGAGGGACAGATGACATGGGAACTGTGTAGCTTCACTTGTAGCAAGGACTAGGCCTCAAGCCTCAGGCTTGCCTGCTGCTGCTCACCAGGTGAGAGACATGGAAGCATTTACTGCATGGTGTTTGATCTCGGCTGGGGCCTGGCCCCCTCTTGTCAGTGCTGCCCTCCAATGTTTGAGTGGTTTAATGACAGGCTGGATTGTGTGCATCTGGGAAACTGTATCATCGATTGCTGGACTTTGTCGCTCAGGGTCTCGGACTATATTTTTTTTCCCCCAAGTGAATATGCTTCTTTCCTCGCTATTTTGAATTATGTTACTCACTATTTTTGAATGCTTGCTTGCTAGTTTGAATGTTTTGCACCTTGACCCGTTCAGCTGTCTTGTTCAGCTGTGTCTTTGTGTGGTTTGAATGATAATTAAACTTGATTTGATTTGATATTTAGTGTTCAAATATATATTGTAATAACCATCAGTATCTTCTGTTGGAGTTCTGTCAGTTTTCCACTGCAGATTTGGGAGAGGATTAATGGAAGGTTAGAGAAATGATTATCCTTTAACCTACCTCATGGTGGAACGTAAATATTGATAACCAGATGATCCACCTGTGCCAGCTTTACTACCAATCATCCTTTGCACCATACAAACATGGTTATCTTCGGGAGAATAAGAAGAAATGAGAACTTTAATAAAAACATGCTTTAATGCATTTAATATAAATATATATAACTTAAAGGATAACTACATACATCTCCATTTAGTCATAAGAGCATCAATATCCATGAGTGAATTCAGTAACTGGAATGGCACCTGGAAACGTGGCTCTTCTCTGGAGAGAAGTAAACAATACAGTTAACTTGCACAATTTCATCTCCATTTTAAAGTTAATCAGTCTTCAGTCCTCCGAAGCCATGCACTAACAAGAGTGGACAAATACTCTGCCTTCACCTCTCAGCAGGAACCCGTGCTCAGTGTAAAACAATTAAGGATTTCATCACTCAAGGAGCTCAGTTGGATCACTGCCTTTTGGTTGGCTCCTTGGTTGAACAATCCAAAGGATGATGTCTGTGCATTTTTCTCATTAATGTGTTTCTGCTCCTGCCTCAGATGTCCAAACTTCTTTCGGTAAAGTACAGGTTTCTGATAAAGATCTGTTGCTGTGCCTACACCTCCACCACCTTTCCACTTATTACTTTGATGTTACTAACCTGTAGAAGTAGATCATGAGAGCCCCCTGCATTGCTTTGTATGATACTCTCCGTTCACCTGAAGAGAATAAAAACACGGGTTCACTGAATTTGCAGCCCACAGTTCAACCTCTGGATACAAATTGGAAAATGAACTAATTTGCATTTCTTTTCTCTGCATATTTTTTGTATAAAAGCATGTTGTGGTTTGAAATGGCTATGGCCAGTTCCTGCTGAAATATTGTCAGTTGGGAAACCGGACAGTTCAACTCCTGTCACAATGCACCCAAGCACAAGTTTTATGTGCTTAGCATATTTTATGCACATGATGATGTCATCGACATGGGAGCATGTTTTAGTCACTCATTGACAAATGTTGTCCATTGTAGGGAAAATAAACATTTTTTTTTAAATGGTGGAAAATTGCAAGGCTCAGCAATGAAGAGGAAACTGATGACCCAGTGCATGATTCACGAAGGATAATTATACAGGTACAACAAGTAATAAGGAAAGTTGATGAAGGGTCTCAGCCCGAAATATTGTCTGTTTACTCTTTTCCATAGATATTGCCTGCCCTACTGAGTTCCTCCAGCATGTTGCTTTGGATTTCCAGCATCTGCATACTTTCTCATGATCAGGAAAGCTATAATATTACTTATTACAAGGGGAATTAAATAGTACATGTGGAGAAGGACCATATGTCTACTTTCAAAACTTAAACAAAACCCATCCATGAGTCCTTTTGTTGCCAAATGGAAATAGTGAGCAGTTTCCAATTTCTGGGTGTCAATATCTCCAAGGATCTATTGTGGACCCAACATATTGATGCAATTACGAATAAGGCACAGCAGTGGCTATATTCCATTAGGAGTTAGAGGAAATTTGGTTCCTTATCAAAGACCGTAGCAAATTTTTACAGAAGTACCATGGAGAGCATTCTAACTGGTTACATCACCATCTGATATGGAGAGGCCACTGCACAGGATCAGAAAAAGACTGCAAAAGGTTGCAAGCTCAGCCAGCTCCATCACTGGCACTAGCCTCCCCAGCATCAAGGACATCTTCAAAAACAGTTGATTCAAAAAGGCAGCAGCCATCATTAAGGACCCCATCTCCCTGGATATGCCCTCTTTCATCGGTGAGGTACAGGAGTCTAAAGACACACTTTACATTTCCCTTTACATTTCTGAGCAGATAATGAAACAACCCATGAACACTACCTCACATTTTATGCTTCATATATATTGTTTACTGTAATTTATAGATCTTTAACTATATTGCACTCTATTGCTGTCACAAAACAACAAATTTATCGATTTATGCCAGTGATATTAAACCTGATTCTGAAAGGGCAAGAATAGGGAGGAAGGTTTCAGAAGCAGGAAGAATGGAAGAGTTCTCAGCCATTACTCCCTTTCTAGCAATGGTCTTCAGGAAGCAAGACTACAAAGCCATTTCAACATTATGATAGGAGATAATGGTTAGGAGGTTCTAGCAGAAATAATTCAAATACTGCAGCTATAAAGCATAGTCAGAATTCCAGCTTCAAATTCTGGAAATAATTATTTTACATAGTATTTTACATAGAATACTGTGTGCCGTTAAGTAGAGCCTGAACTTTTGTGGAGTCCATTACCTCACAAATCCATTTGTCTATTCAAACTAATGTGCCTGCTTGATAAAATACAGGCAAAGTCCCTTTTCATTACAGGAAACAGAAAGCAGGGAAAGGTAACAGTACTCAGCTACTCATGAACTCATAGAGGGATACCGCACAGAAGTGGACCATTTGGCCCGTCAAACGTACACTAGCTATCAACCGCCCATTTACACAAATACTACATTAACACCATTTTTAACTTTCATCAATATTCCCAGGTTCTATTACACTAGGGCCAATTTAACAACCATGCTGTGCAATTTTTGGGATATGGGGAAAAACTGGAGCACCCAGAGAAAACCATGCAATCAGAGGAAAAATGCATAAACTCCACACAGTCAATACCTGAGGTCAAGGCTATTCCTGGTTGTCTTGCACTGTGAGGCAGTATCTCAGCTTATGAAACTCCTTAAGAGGCTAGAAAATTTTGTGACTTCTATCGGCACAAATCGATTGACAGAGGTCTGCTCACAATAGGTGTTTATCCACAAACACTTAGAAGATCAATGGATGTATTATTGCTCAGGGAAATGGGGGTAAAAGTGTGGCTCCTAGCTCTTCTATGGTTTAAGAACACAAGACCTCTAAAGCCCGAAAAACAGATTGTGAGAGTAGAAACATGAAATGTTGAAAGAGAAAATATAAAAATAGAGAAAATAGAAATAAATAAAATCAGAATAAAATAGAAATATGAATGCAGAGGTCACACGTTTGGGAGGTGCTAGCGATGTGGACTATCAAGCAGTAACTATTGTGTATTTGGTATACACCACAGCCAGTGCACAACAATTAGTGGTTGATGTGCTGCCGCCAATCAAACAGGTTTCTTTTTCCTGGATGGGCCAAACCTCCTGAGAGCTGTTGGCATGGAAACGAGTGGAAAATATTCTACTAAGCTCCTGATATGCCTTGTAGAGGATGAAATAGCTCTGGGGTGTCAGAAGATTGCCACCAAAGACCCAGCCTCTGACCTGCTTTCAAAACCACACATTTATGGGGTCAGAACATCTGAGGTTCCAGTGAATCTCAAGATCTGGTGACTACCAAAATGTTGATGATGTTAGATTTGGTAATGGTAATGCCAGTGTCATTGCTTATCAATGGATGTTGTTTAGAATCTCTCTTATTGGGAATGGCAATTCCCTTTTATAAATTCCACTCACTGCTTCTTATCCCATGCCTGAAAGTCATCCAATTCTTGTTGTGTGCAGGGTTGGACTGGTTCATCTGCTGATGATTTATGAATGCTTTTGAACATTGCAAAATCGGTGAACCTTATGGTGGTCATTAGTGGAGAACTAAAGATGGCTTAGTTTCAGATAGTGCCCTAACAAATACTTGCAATGATGTTCTAGGACTGATGTGATTGTCCCCCAACAGTTATAGTCGTATTCCTTTACATAAGGCATGATTTCAACCATTGAAGTGTTTTCCTCTGGATGCATATTGATTTTCAATTTGAACTGGGCCCCTTGAAGCCACACTCCATCAAATACTACCTTGATATCAAGGATTATCACTCTCATCTCACGATGAGAATTCACTTCTTTGGTTATTGTTTGGACTCAGCTGTGATGAGATCCGGAATGGAGTTTCCCTGATGAAACTCAAATTGGCATGAATGATGTGGTTATGGTGAGTAAGATCTCCTTGATAACACTAATGATGACATCTTCTCAATTTGCTGATGATTGAAAGTAGACTGAAGGAGTAGTAATTATCTAGATTTGATTTGTCTAGGTTTTTTTGAGAACAGAACATCCTTGGCAATTTTCCACGTTGTTGGAAAGATGCCAGTGAGCCAACTATATGGAATAGCTTGGCTAGAGTCCCAAATAGTTAGGCCATAAAACCATAAGACATAGGAGCAGAATTAGGCCATTCGGCCCATCAAGGCTGCTTCATCATTCCATCATGGCTGCTTTATTATCCCTCTCAACACCATTCTCCTGCCTTCTGATAACCTTTGATGCCCTCACTAATCAAGAATCTATCAAACTCCACTTTAAACATGCCCAATGACTTGGCCTCCACAGCTGTCTGTGGCAAAGAATGACGCAGATCCACCACCCTCTGGCTAAAGAAATCCCTTCTCATCTTTGTACTAAGTGGACATCCCTCTGTTCTGAGGCTGTGCCCTCCAGTCCTAGACTCAGCTACTATAGGAAACATCCTTTCCACGTCCACTCTATGTAGACCTTTCAATATTCAATAGGTTTCAATGTGATCCTCCTCATTCCTCTAAACTCCAGCGAGTACAGGCCCAAACCCAACAAATGCTCCTCATATGTTAAACCTTTCCCTCCCAAAATCATTCTCAAGAATCTCCACTAGACCCTCTCGAATGCCAGCACATCTTTTCTTTGATAAGTGGCCCAAAAGCGCTCACAATACTGCGTGCAGTCTGACCAATGCCTTATAAAGCCTCAGCATTACATCCTTGCTTTTGCATTCCAGTCCTCTCAAAATGAAAGCTAACATTGCATGTCTTCCTTACCATCAACTCAGCCTGCAAGTTAACCTTTAGCGAATCCTGCACAAGGGCTCTCAAATCTCTTTACATCTCAGATTTTAGAATTTTCTCCCCATTTAGAAAATAGTCTACACCTTTATTCCTTCCACCAAAGTGCATGACCATACACTTCTCAGCATTATATCACATCAGCCACTTCTTTTCCCATTCTCTTAATCTGTGTAAGTACTTCTGCCGACTTCTTACTTTCACCACGCTACCTAGCCCTCCATCTGCTTTTGTATTATCTGCAAACTTGGCCAGAAAGCCATGAATTCCATCATCCAAATTTTCATGTACAACATGAAAGGAGGCAGTCCCAACACCTATCCCAATGGAACACTAGAAGTCACCAGCAGCCAACCAGAAAAGATTGCCTTTATTCTCTCCTGCCAGTCAGCCAACCTTCTATGCATGTTAGTATCTTTCCTGTCATACCATGGGCTTGTTATCTTGTTAAGCAGCCACATGTGCGGCACCTTGTCAAAGGCTTTCTGAAAATCCATGTAAACAATATCCACCAATTTCCTTTGTCTATCCTGCCTGTTATTTCCTCAAAAATAATCCAAAGGGTTCGGGATGCAAGATTTCTCCTTAAGGAAACCATGCTGACTTTGGCCTATTTTATCATGCGCCTGCAAGTACCCTGAAACCTCTTCTTTAATAATGGACTCCAACATCTTCCCAACCCCTTAAGTCAGACTAATTGGCCTATAGTTTCCTTTCTTCCGCCTCCTTCCCTTCTTAAAAACTGAAGTGACATATGCAATATTCCAGCCCTCTGGAACCATTCCAGAATCCAGTGATTCTTAGGCCTCCACAATCTCTTCAGCCAGCTCTTTCAGAACCCTGGAAGTAGGCCATCTGGTCCAGGTTACTTATCTACCTTCAGATGCAACACAGAGCATAGGAAGTCATTCCTGCCTGTGGCCATCAAACTTTACAACTCCTCCCTTGGAGGGTCAGACACCCTGAGCCAATAGGCTGGTCCTGGACTTATTTCCTGGCATAATTTACATATTACTATTTAATTATTTATGGTTTTATTGCTATTTAATTATTTATGGTGCAACTGTAACGAAAACCAATTTCCCGCGGGATTAATAAAGTATATCTATGACTATACTAGATCTTTCAGTTTCCCAAGCACCTTCTCTTTAGTATTAGCAACTACACTTACTTCTGCCCCCTGACACTCTCAAATTCTGGCATACTTCTAGTGTCTTCCACAATGAAGACTAATGCAAAATATTTCTTTGTCCCCCATTTCTACCTCTCCAGTGACATTTTCTAGAAGTCCAATTTCCACTCTCGCCTCTCTTTTACTCCTTATATTGCTGAATAAACTTCTGGTATCCTCATTTACATTATTAGCTAACTTACCTTCTTATTTCATCTTTTCTCTCCTTATGGCTTTTTTAGTTGCCTTCTGTTGTTTTTTAAAAGCTTCCCAAACGTTTAACCTCCCACTAATTTTTGCAATATTAAATGCCCTCTCTTTTCCTTTTATGCTGTCTTTGACTTCCCACGTCAGCCACAGTTGCCTCATCAACCCTTCAGAATACTTCTTCATTTTTGGGATGTATTTATCCCGCACCTTTCGAATTTGCCCCAGAAACTCTAACCATTGCTGTTCTGCCATCATCCCTGCTAGAGTCCCCTTTCAATCGTCTTTGGCCAGCTCCTCTCTCATACCTCTGTATTTCCCTTTACTCTACTGTAATACTGATACATGTGACTTTATTTTATTTATCTCAAACTGCAGAGTGAATTATATTATGATCATTGTTTTCTATTTACCCTGTAATTCCATCTTATGATTTTAGACATAGACATAGACATAGAATAGTACAGCACAGTACAGGCCCTTCAACCCACAATGTTGTGCCAACCCTCAAACCCTGCTTCCCATATAACCCCCCACCTTAAATTCCTCCATATACCTGTCTAGTAGTCTCTTAAACTTCACTAGTGTATCTGCCTCCACCACTGACTCAGGCAGTGCATTCCACGCACAAACCACTCTCTGAGTGAAAAACCTTCCTCTAATATCCCCCTTGAACTTCCCACCCCTTACCTTAAAGCCATGTCCTCCTGTCACTCTTTCAAGTCACTCTTTTGGATCATTTGCAACAGAGAATGGTTGATACAGGCAGCATCTATGAAGGCAAATGAACAGGCGAGTTTTTGGCCTGACACCCTTCATCTGTTTATCCCCCTCCATAGATGCTGCCAGACCTGCGGAATGCCTGCAGCTCATTGCATCTGTTGCTCAAGATTTCCAGCATCTGCAGAATCTCTTGTGTCAATTATATCCACACCATTTACACCCAGGTTATTAATATTGAAATGCATCAAATTCAAAGATTTGATAGGGTAGTTAATAGGGAAGATATTTTCAAAATGTGGGACAATTAGAACAATGGAGAATAGTTTCAGAGTTTTTAAATACTTCAATAAACAGCACCCTCTGATCTGGCACAACAAACAATCGACTGGAGGAAATCAGTGGGGAAGCAGCATTTGTGGGGGGTAGGGGGTGGTGGGGGGAGAGGGTAATGAATTGTCCCTCACAAATGCCGCTCACCCCATCGAGTTCCTTCCAGCCAATTGTTTGTTGCTTCAGAGGCAACATCTACGGTCTCTCGTGCCTTCACACTCTGATTTTGTTTGCTTTGCACAGTGACTTCAAGCTAAGTTTAAGGAGGATCTGTGGATGGCAGAGATATCTTCTTTAGCCTGTTTCACAGGGTCATAAACTAGAGGGGTCATATTTAGAATACAACTAAAGAGATTTAGAAGGGATAAACTGGAAGCTTTTGCCAAGAGACTAATTGAAATCCAGAATGCACTGCCTGAGCAAGCATCAAGATGAGCACTTGAATTGCAAAAGCATAGAAAACAATGGATCGACTGCTGGCAAATGGGTTATGTATGAATGGATACATGATGGTTGGTGTAGACAGAGCATTCGGTTGAAGAGCCTGTTTCTATGCTGTATGACTTCA